>NW_015644376.1:95224-98611 GCF_001515625.1 Sinocyclocheilus rhinocerous
ATTTATTTATTTATATATATTTTTTTTTTCCAATTATATTTAGGCTACCTCTCAAATATACGTTAGAGTATTATGGCCAAGCAATAATAAAAATTAAAACCATCTCAATATTAAAGTCATTATAATGCTAGATTAAACTCATTGGACCTCATTTCCGAAACGAACGTAGGCCTACGACAGAAAATTGGGCGTACGGTCGTTTCAACTCAAAACTTGGAATTTATCTATATGGAGATGAGCGGCGGCTACGGTCAAATCTCACGTCTGGTCTCAGCTCGTGTACGCAAGTTTTTGAGTTAGACCTACCTGAACTTGCGCGCGGCATAGTAAATACGGTGGAGAATTGTAGAATGACAGCATTTTGTTCGTGCACAGAGGTTGTCAGACTGCTGTAGGACTGAATCCACAGACCCACTCAGACCACAATTACTTGCGCTATAATGAGAAACTCGAGTCTGCCCACTTCAGTATTGGACTGCCACTAGGAGGAGATGGAGTCAATTAGAATGCATTGCACTGACAATGCAAACTCATTCACTTAGCCTGCCTATTGACAACCTATCACGGCATCCCTCAGAGAAGATGTTGCAGTAATTGGCTCTATTTTTATTTTTGGTAGTCAGTGGTCTAAGAAGCATCACAAAATGTTTTCTGCTCAGGACATCTCCTCGAACTTGTGTAATTTCTCTCGACTTGTGATTTGGTGACGATTTCTAGCTTCACCGAGCCACTCTGAATCTGACTGGTTTACAGTTACACTACAGTAACTTATGGTCTGCAGTATTACTGAGTATTAATCGTAGCTAGTTTAGATGAATACCCTGTGTTTAATGGCATTCTAAACGTGTTTAGACTGGTGGTTCTCATCCTTTTTGACTCCATGGCACTCCATTGTATTTCTGCTGTAATGACAAATCTGCTGACTTTCAAACTTGTTTAAAGAAAAAAAAAAATAGTTCATTAGCATTTACATTTTTCATGGGCAGTTAATTTGCTTGAGTCAAAGGAAAAAAACACTGTGCAACAAGTATAGGCTAGGCTCGTTTTTGTGACACTCTTAAAATGCATTTTATTTCTTTTCTTTATCTTTATTTGATTTAATCCATCTGATCGCACAGGCGCCTCACGGCACGCACACGCAAACAACAGTAGTTCTAGCGTTGCCTGACATTTCAGCCATTCATCATCAAACTAAAATGCAGTCAACCAAACATAAAAGTTACGCTGTTTATTTTAAAAGGTCCGCTGTAAAATCAGCCTGCAGCACCCAAACAAAAATGTTTGCGCATGTGAAGGATTTTACACGGATATTTATTTTCATTAATGTTCTGTTCTGAATACCTTTAAATTTAAAATATTTGTTGTAGAGTGAGGGCAACTAAATAGGCTGTTTATATTTCCCAGTATTTTAATAGCCTATACATATAAATTACATAAATTAATGTAGCCTAATTGTTTGCAATTACAAGGTTAAGGGGTGTTTTTGGAGTAAGATCAGTTTCTCTTTCATGAGATTACTTCCTCTTTTTGACCGGGTTTCGTTTCTCCGTGTCGTAAACTCTAGGGGCGAGGCGTCTAAACCAGGGTGTGTTTAGGGGCGTGATATTCAAATGACGATTGTTTTCTGCCGCCACATTTATCAACATGCGATCATTCGTACGATGAGATTGGCGGCATACGAATGTTCCATGAATCACACGTGAACTCTGTCTTAAGTTGATTTGTGTGCACGGATCTGCGCTCGTTTCCATGTTAAATTGATAAATGAGGCACATTAAATTTCGATAAAAATGTCGAAATAAAATGTCGAGACTAAACTCATTAAATTACGAGAAAAAAGTTGTTGTGTTTCAAGAAAAAAGTCAAAATAAAATGCTGAGAATAAACACTTTTGTCATGTTCATTTTATCTCATTGGACAGTGGTAGATAGCATCTGCAGTGGCCTAGGTTGGAGAGTAATGCTCGTGGAAGTAGCATATGATGCAATTGACTAGGTTTCAAATCCACTTTTGGCCGAACTCGCTCTTCTTCCTTTTCTCATCACATAATCGCATATCACATCGTAAAAGTGGAAATCAATTGCCTAACGAGTGTTTAATAATAACGTATTAAATGGGTAGGTTTAGGGTAGGGAGTGCTTTGTTGTCCGACGATGTGTTTATTTTCAGCATTTTATTTCTTCTATTATTATTTTTCTCGAAATTTAACCAGTTTTTTCTCGAAACACAACTTTTTCTTGTAATTTAATGAGTTTATTCTCAACATTTCATTTTGACTTTTTTCTCTAAATTTGACTAGCTTTTTCTCGAAACACAGCAACTATTCTCAAAATTTAATGAGTTTATTCTCAACATTTTATTTCGACATTTTTCTCAAAATTTAACAAGTTTAATCTCGCATTATAATGACTTGAATCTCAAGATGGTTTTATTTTTTATTATTGCTTGGCCCTAATCCTCTTTCATACAAATAGCAATTTCTACCTTATAAAATATTTTAGCTTGACATAACTTGAAAAATGTATATGAGAACTGTGGTTCTTAAATAAAAATGACAGTTGTTGAGAGAACGGATTAAAATAAAAATATGATGTCATCTTACATCTTAATTTGTGTCTGTTCTAGTTTATTTTAAAGTTTTTTTGTGTGTCTTATTTTCAATCATTTTAAGCTATCTTTTGGCCCCCTTGGAAGTATGTTGAGTCCCTCTTGAGTCCTGGTTCCCTGGATTGAGACTCACTGGTTTAGACTGGCTCACATAGCTGAATGTATGGGTTTCCTCTCTTGTTCTCCCTAACTAATCCAGTGTTCTACTTGAGTGATAAAAGATTCCCTGATTTGCTTTTTGTGAATCATTTGATTATAAGATGATAAAACAACTGCACCTAGGGCCTCTTTAGCTTCTGGCAGCCTCAAGAGAGATCAATCACATTTGATCAAATTCTCAGAGAGATAAAGGGCACGTACACACATAGCACAAATACACACACACACTTATAATTTATCACCAAGGTGACAAGCAACCTGACAGCATTTCGATCAATACTGCAAAGAATAATCGGCGATAGAACGACTTGGGGCAATGGCCCTCACTTCCACTTGTGAGGCCATAATAGATTGGCTGAGGAATCTGATGCCACCAAGACACTAAAATCTGATGGCATGAGACACAGTGAGGTGACTGAGATAAAGGGAAGATAGCAAATATGTCTAGGTTTTTAATCTAGAACAGCAGAGGGATTTTGTTAAAGCTGTTATCACCACGATAGATAAAAGTGCTATCTGACGTTTGCATGGTGAGTGTATGCGTAAAATAGATCGTTTCATAAAAGCAATTCAAATTGTCATATTCAGAGCAAACACACACACACACACACACACACACAC
>NW_015644376.1:98710-107604 GCF_001515625.1 Sinocyclocheilus rhinocerous
CATATATATATATATATATATATAATTTTTAATTTTTTTTATTAATTGCTGTTTTCATTGGAACAGTATTTTGTATTTCAATACTTAAAATCCCAAGATAAATATTTTACTTTATTTTCAGTTGATGTGTGCAAGCTTATTTGTATAGTGCTATCAGTTGTAAATGTGAGTTTAAAGTCTGTATCCAATGTGAATATGATCAGTGTAGTCTGATTTTAACAAATTATTTTTATAAACAGGTTATTTTTAGTGAATCACGACCAATGTAGTCAGATTCGCAAACAAATGTTTCTAATGAACTGTCTCTTTGTAGTGAGTCAAAAACACACAATGTGACCAGTGTAGTCAGATTCGCAAACAAATTATTCTGGTTCTTTGTAGTGAGTCAAAACATACAACGTGACCAATGTAGTCAGATTTGCAAACAAATTACTGGTTCTTTGTAGTGAGTCAAAAACATATAACGTGACCAATGTAGCCAAATTTGCAAACAATGATTCTATATGAACTGGTTCTTTGTAGTGACTCGAAACATACAATGCAACCAATGTAGTCTGTTTCACAAACAAATGATTCTTATGAACTGGCTCTTTGTAGTGAATCAAAAACATATAACACGACCAGTGTAGTCCGATTCCCAAAAAGAATGACTGTTATGAGTCGGTTCTTTTAAAGAACTTTTCAAGTGTTATTGATCTGAATCCAGTCGGAAAAACTGTATTCGCATAGAGACGATGTATATGTGTGGGACGGGTGTGTGTATTTTGTTTGTAAAAAAACATGGACATTGTCATTGAAACATGAATCAAATAGAGTGCTTGAAAATCTAAATTGCATAGAATTTGGAAATATGTATGGATGCCTAACCCTAATATTGATGCCCTGACTAATTAATATTAGTTCAAATGAGTGTTTGGGTATTTTTAAAACAAGAGTACAGTCGTGGGTCTTTTTCTTTACCAGTTCAGACCAGCATACTGTCAATACATCTCAGTGAATCATTATTCCATCACCAGTGGGCAGAAAGAGTGAATGCCTGTGTGTAATGGACTGTGGGAAGGGCCAGAGATGAGACTTCTTTCTTGGGTATGTTGGCTCATAGTCTTCATCATATTGTCCCAACAGAGAACTGACTCATCCATCAGTTCCCTTCCTGCTCATCCATCAAAAACCACCAACTTGCAACCACAAACACACACACCTGACTTGTTCTAGACCACAGGAACCAATGAAGAACAGCGGGGATTGCTTAATGTCACACTCACTCACTTTCACGCTCTCATTCATGTGTGGTGAGACCGATGCAATCGTTATAACTCGTTCTTTTCAAACTGAAATGGGATGTAAACGTACTCACATCACTTGTGAGGTCAGGGTGCAGCCAGTGGGATGTTCAAAAAAGTTTTACAATGCTCTTGGTCAGCGTCACCTCGGCTGCCCTACGCAGCCAGAAATCGATCCACCAAAACAGTCCACTGAAGAGATGAGCGAACTGGCTAATTCACTATCGATCTGGACATGGAGCGAGACTTCTCTCTCTTCAGTTGTTATGGAGTATCCGTTATGGTTCAGTTCTCAAACCAGGGCAGAAAAAAAGAGATATGTTGTATTCCATAAAGCAACTCCTGCTCTTGAAACTGTCTTTTGCAATCAACTCTCCGGTTCACACTTGAGCTTGTAATAGTTATACACTAGCATTCAAGTGTTCGGGGTCAGTAAATTTATTTATTAGTCCCATCTAACATTAAAGTTTTTAAATGTACTTTTATATTGCAATAATTTCACATTCAATCTTCAAATTAATGTAGAAACAACATAAAGACATCTTTTTTTTTGCATCTTTTTTATGACTGAAGGCGAGTATCACTTATACCAATACTACTGATGTCCCTAGGAAATTGTTCTCCCCCCCTCCAATATTTAACCATTGTACACTAATTTTGACTATACTAACATTGCAGTATAATTGAGAGCTATACATTTTAACATTTATTAGACTTTAAAAAGTAACAACTTTTAATTTAAGTGAACTTAAAACAATCTTCACATAAACCAATTATAAAAAATTACATATTTACCTGTGTCCTTCAGCAAGTAGGAAATATACAGAAATTGAATTAAGTTATCAAACACTAAATTCTAAATTAAGTATAGATGAATGCTTAAAGCTACACAAGTTATTGATTTCCTCTTTTTTTCTTTTGTTCTTTGATTAACAGACATCATAGCACCTGGGTTATTAGGTTATTTGGCTGCTGTTATTTTAAGAGCTGCCACTGCTTGAACGTGACACGGATCTGACACGCATGTTCGTAGATTCATTCACGCTTTAATATGAAATGATACAGGCTACAGCGTGCACCGCCATATTTGTGCATACAATTGAAGAGCATGTGCTATGAGCACAGTATAACGGCTGACAGGACAGGAAAATTTGTTTTTACTGACATATTGCCTGACACCATCTTATTTGACCGCAGGTCACTGATGTTCTACTGAAGCTCCTCGTCACCTGTCGTTTCAGCGCTCATTTGACTAGCGCCTGTCGCTAAAGTGGAGTGTGCATCTGAAAAGCCTCCTGTTTGATGTGGTCGTAAAGACATTCTGCATCTAAATAAATGCAATTCTTGTCAAGGATAGAGATAGAAGCAGCAGTTGTGACTGGGGTGGCCAACCCTAGCTCCGCCCCTGCGTTAACTGCGTTAAATATATATATATATACACAGGTGCATCTCAATAAATTAGAAAAATTCATTTATTTCAGTAATTCAACTCAAATTGTGAAACTCGTGTATTAAATAAATTCAATGCACACAGACTGAAGTAGTTTAAGTCTTTGGTTCTTTTAATTGTGATGATTTTGGCTCACATTTAAAGACATTCGTAATGTTACAAAAGATTTATATTTCAAATAATGCGGTAATTTTGAACATGCAATTCATCAGAAAATCCTTAAAAAACACTCATCATGGTTTCCACAAAGATTTTAAGCAGCACAACTGTACTTAACATAGATAATAATAATAAGAAATGTTTCTAAAGCACTAAATCAGCATATTAGAATGATTTCTGAAGGATCATATGACATTGAAAACTGGAGTAATGATGCTGAAAATTCAACTTTGCATTACAGGAATAAATGACATTTATTTAAAAAAAAAAATAGAACACAAGTGTCTTAATTTGCAACAATGCTTTGTATTATTATAGTTTTTACAATATTTTCTTAAGTATAAATGATTATCAAATGAATTGGTGAGCATAAAATACTGACATATTGAAAATATTGATTGATTTTATTTTTTGTTTTTGAAATGTATGTAATATTTTATATAAAATATAAATTATAGTACAGTTATATAACTATACAGTATACAGTTATATACAATATATGCATATATATTGTTACTATATGCTTTCTTTGAATAGTGTGTTAACATGCTGATAAACGTCTCTCTTTTTGTGTTCCACAGAAGACAAACAGTGAAACAGGTTTGACTTAATGGTGAGTAAAGGATGACAGAATTGAATTTTTTTGTGTGAACTATTTCTTTAAGTCCTTATTTGTTTATGCTTTCCATTTTCCAGATTATGGGTCAACAGAGTCCTGTCATGGTAATATAGATGTGTTGCAGTTATATCAACATATGATCCACCCCAATGACCCTATCTGTGTGAGGTGATGACATCCTGTCTACAATAATTAGAACTGTGTCATGTGTAAACGCGCAGTCGTCCACAACACAGAGGCATGCTCACCTCTGACACTTCACTGTCAGACGGTTTCCTGACAAACCTCAACACACGGCTTAACATTGTAGAGGTGAGGATCAACATCATCTGCCACTGGAGACCTATTAAAGATGAAGGTAACATTCTTCAGGGATTGTCTCCATTGCCTCCTTTAGTCCCAAAGGATTATTTAATCGCTCTGTCAACAATGGTTTTGAGAGACACAGAATTACTACAATACAGCTCATGATATTTGCTTTAGTCCTTTGAAAGTTTATGTTGGTGAAACGGGTAACGTGTAATATTCATTCTCAGTCTGTAAACATAAGCTCTCTCTCCTCCGTCCCTCGCTCTGTGCCTGCATTCGTCTTTGCATCTCACCTCCGCCCTTCTTTCTCCGGTGTCACCTCTATCACAGTCTAATTGGAATTCTGTCACAAGGTAAATGCTTTGTGACCAGTTAGTGACAGGTGAGTCGTCCCGCCACGAGAATCCTGGAGACAATCACCGTCACATGGACAGCACAGAGGGACAGAGGCGTTAGAGCCAGAGGGGGGCTATGCTCGGCACTGACCTGACACCTCCATCAGGACAGTAAGAGCCAGTTCGGAATGCCAGTGTGCCTGTAATAGACTATGTGACTGACTGACTGGATTCATACTAACCATATCGCTACTCATTTCCCTTGCCAATTAAATGGAGGAGATGTGATGCCTCGCTACCTCTCACAGCCCTCCCCCTCAACCTCTACCTATCTTGGACACAGGATAACAGGAGGTACTGTGGTTCTCTCTGTTCTGGATTTCTTGCTGCCCGTTATGACTTGCATTACTCCCACAGGGCAGAGGAACCATTTCTTTCGCTTTTTCAACAATAGCGGGAAAAAGCTGCAGAGGGGTTTAAATACCATTCCTGTCAAATGTAATATTTAAAAAAATGGTTTAAATTAGGTTTATTTAAATATGGTAAACTTTGCTGGATATAACATTCATTTTATTAACGCCAAATCCAAAGCAGTTTCTTTGTAATTTAACACCCGTTTAAAAGTAAAAGTTTTAATAGTTCATATTTTTAAGTTATTTTAATTAAATACTTCAGATTTATTCTTAATTGATGTTACTTAGTTTAGCTTAAAAATATTAAGGCAAAACACTACAGGCAAAACCATATTTTTTTATGCACTGGTAAAGTTAGAGATTTTGGGCTATTTTGCTTCCATGACACGTCATTTGTCAGACTGGTGGAAAAAACATGTTTATTTTATTACACTTTAACTGTTTACATCTGTAGATTTGGATTACAATACATATCTTTCAAGGACGTTTTCTGTGCCAGATTGTACTGTGCCAGAAATCTCCACTTCAGTAGCATTTACTGTATATATACTTTACAGTCAAAATCTTTACAGTTTTATTCCTAACTATATTCTTTAGGGTTTTTACAGAGAGGTTTGTCCATGTATCATTCACCTGATTTAGGTGGCCTACCTAATATAACCTACCTTTTCTAAAAACATGGTGACTTTTTCTGACTGTTAAGTGTTTTTTTTAATAATAAAAAAAAAAGAGTCAACTGGGAAAGTATGGTGATAAATTTATGGTGATAATATTTACCTGTGGTAAATATTAAAATATTTTTTAAATAAAAAAATAAGCTATGATTAAAGTAAATATCTACTTAAAAAAACGTTCTGTTTCATTCTATAAAAAAGAAAAATAAATAAATTCTGTCAAATTATTGCCTTGCCAAAATCTATATTATATTAAACTGATTTTTCTTTTGAAATTTCTACCAAAGAGTGCACCACACACATCTTCACATCAAATTTTTGTCTTCACGTCAAAAAAGTAAAGTTACTAATGTTTGTTAATTTAGAGAGAAAAGTCGTATAATGTTACTTTATTATTACTATATACTACGTAGTACTATAATTTCTAAATACATTATAGATTATTATTTACTTTATTAGTACAAGTATTAGTATTACTATACTGTTATAGGCTACTGTACTTCTGTCCCAGCTAAAAACAGCACAGTTTTAATAGTGCTGAAAAACATGACAACAGTTTAGTAAGTGGGATTTCTTTAACTTTTTAATATGTAATAATTGCTGTTTAATAAATGTTAATAAATAAATGTTTTATTTGCATCTACATGTGTGCATAGAACAAGCAGTTTGGAAAATGGATGGATGTGCGCTTTTCAACCCCTGGTTGTCTTGATAACCTATACTTCAAAACTGAGGTTTTTCATGATTTCCCTTAAGAACAGCAGTATAACAGGTCAGTAAGGCGTGCGCCACAAGGTTCCTGACAGTACTCATTTTTAACCCCCTCCCATCTGTGACTTTGCCTTAAGGCTCAGAGTTTGCCTCCACTAATACGTGGTGACGTGGGATGAGACTGCCCTTGCCAGGCATTGGCAAAGGCTCAGGGCCTCATCATGACAGTGAAGTGATGTGCCACAGCAGCTTGTATGTGCTAACATGCAGATGCCCTTAGTACTGCGGTAATTAGGCAGGAATAGCTTCCCCTTAGGTGATGCTGCTCCCACTTAACATTTTACACAAGCCTGAAAAAGAGCAGCAGACTGATGTCTGCTACATTAGTCACACACAAATAGAGGAAAGGTTAAAAATGGCTGCGCTGCATCGCACCATCAAGCTTTCTATACATGAATTAAACATTCTACGGGTTCGCTTATCAGAGTGGACTGCCAAAGCTATTTGCACACTGAGGAGATAATGCACACCGCATTGTTTTGTGCATGGCTGAATGAACAGTATAATTCGCCTTGTCTGTTTTCATGTAATTCAAATATTTTGTGTCTGTTGGATTCAAAGCTTTTAGATCACCTCCTCCTTGCATGACCCATCTGATCTTCCTGCCTCCTGCAATACTGCTGGCCGCCATTGACTCTCCTCTCGCCTTGTTTTGCTGATTACCTGCCACCTCCTGCCTGTAACGGTGTCGTCAGTAAAAACAGATGCGACACCAGGCAGGAAATCAAAGCTGAGAGGTAGCAAGCTGCAGTTCAGAGGCCTTTTCCACTTTGTCTCTCTCTCCCCTCAGAGCAGTGAGGAATTTAGAGGCAGGCAGAATGTAATTTAACACAGGCCCTTGTGCTGTATAGATTACATATGACTGTAACTGGATGCATCTATAAAGTGATGATCCGATGATCTCTTTACTGTGCATTCATGAATGTGTGTGTGTGTGTGCGCGATTGTATTTTTCCTGCACACATGTACAATTCTTGCTTTATTGTACAGACCCCAGATGTGCATTTTTATGTGAGAAGCACATCTGTGCAAAGCAGAAATCATGCTGATAAACAGTAAGAAATAATCGACTGGTCTTAAATTGTAGATTAGACCATGTTTTTTAAACTGGATTCTGGAAAGGTTGCTTGGGGGTCCACAGAAAATTTGAGAAAACAAAAAATGTTACAAATTTTTTTTTTTTGTAAACAACTTTTACTTTATTTTGTTTATTGTAATAATATTAACAAAATATTTCATTACTATTTTAATTTAAGTCAAATTTAAAACGGATTGGAAATAATTATTGAAATGAAAAAATATTATTTTATCCTGTTGACATAGAAAATAATATTGTGGCAATGTAAAACTGCTTTAGAATAATATTGTGAAAAGTGTTATACAAATAAATGAGCATTTAATTGAATTTTTTTTAGTTTTATACATCAGACAACTCTCTAATAGTAGGTATGCCATCAACTTAACACAATGAAATATTTAGCAGATAATATATTAATCATTTGTTTTGGCTTTCATACAATGATATAGAAGCTAATTTATTTAATGTCAGAAACAGCATGTTTATCACAATAACTATTTTTCACATTTTAAAAGGGTTTGTATATGTGAAAATGTATATAACTGCCTTTATAATTTAGGAAGGGGGTTCTTGCAAGGGAATCATCTTATTTTGGGGTCCTTGACACCCCCAAGGTAAGAGGAGGAGGCAGATTAAACTCCTCCATATGGAAGGTTAAGGAAACATGCATATTAATGACAGTGATGTGGCACATGATCAATGGCTTTTAATAGCTTTTCCTGGTTTGTGGAACAAAGTGCCATTAACTATTGATCTGCTGAAGAAAAGGCAACTCACGCGCCAGCACTGGGTGAAGCCTGCCATAATGGGTATCAGGAAGGATACAAGAAAGCGGCGGTTTTAACAAGCCATACATCAGTGTCAGTCCTGGAGGATGCTGTTGTCTTTTTATGCACACCTGGCAGACTGCTTGACTGCACGCCAACTGCCACAGCAGGTGCTGCTGGGTGATAGAGAGAAATCCAAAATGATGTTTATTGCAGCAGCTTGTTATAGGGCAGCTCACAGCACCAGAGATTCCCAATATACTGCATGATTAAGAATATTATTAATCAAGTACACCAAACAGCTTCTGTTCTGTGGTATTGATATTTTTCAGGTGAGGTATTAGCCATAAGACTAATTATGTGATGAGGAAATATACCTCATTTTTATAAACTGCTCACCCAGGCTGCATTTATTTGATCAAAACACAGTAAAACAGTGATATTTTGAAATATTATTAATATTTAAAATAAATGTAATTGATTCATTTGATGGAAAAGCTGAATTTATAGCATCTTTAGACCAGTCTTCAGTGTCACATTATCCTTCAGAAATCATTCTATAATATGCTGATTTGCTGGTCAAGAAACATTTCTTATTATTATTATCAGTGTGGACAACACTTGTGCTGCCTAATATTTTTGTGGAAATAGTTACACAGTTATTATTATCAGTGTGGACAACACTTGTGCTGCCTAATATTTTTGTGGTAATAGTTACACAGGATTCTTTGAATAGAAAGTTCTATTAGAATTTAATAGAATTTGTCACGTGTTTGCTGTCACTTTTGATCAATTTCTTTCAAAAAGTTACTGACCTTAAACTTTTGAATGGTAGTGTCTTGCATAATAAAAACTGATTTTCATGATTTTTTTTTTTCTTTTTCCTGTTGTCTCATAGGTACAGTCACCAGTACACTGCAAAGAAGATCTGTTGCGCAGAAAAATATAATAACACTACAAATGTCTGACCTTCTGTATGATTGAATCAGTATATGCAATCGCAAACCCCCCCCCCCCCCATTGAAGCCATTGAAGA
>NW_015644376.1:108250-131220 GCF_001515625.1 Sinocyclocheilus rhinocerous
GGCTTCATTTATTTGATTAACAATACAATATCCGAGAAAAAAAAGTAATATTTTGAAATATTATTACAATTTAAAATGACTGTTTTAATCATTTTAATAATTTATTCCTTTGATGCAAAAGCTGAATTTTCAGCAGCCATTAATCCAGTCTTCAAGGTCACATATCACATGATAGAAATCATTCTAATGTGCTGATTTGCTGCTCAAGAAATATTTCTTATCATTATCAGCGTGGGCAACACTTGTTCTGCCTAGTATTTTTGTGGAAACAGTGAAATATTTTTTCAGGAATTTTTCAGGATTGAATAGAAAAGAACAGCATTTTTTAAATTAGAAATCTTTTGTCACATAAATGTTACTGTCACTTTTTATCAATTCAATGTGTCTTTGCTGAATAAAAACATCACTTTCTTTAAAAAAAATAAATACAAATTACTGACCTTAAACATTTGAATGGTAGTGTGTGATTTTTTTAAACTATTGTATAATAAAAACTGACTTTTCATGCTTAATTATTTTTTCCTGTTGTCCCATAGATATAGTCACCAGTACACTGCAGACAAGATCTGTTGCACAGAAAAATATAATACCACTGCAAATGTCTGCCCTTCTGTATGATTGAATCAATGGTTGCAATCACAACCCCCCCACCCCCTTCCTTTTTCTCCTTCTTGTCCCCCTTTTCCCTTCCTTGAAAGAGGCTGTAATCAGAAGTAAGTCAAGCATGACAGAGAAACATTTAAGAGGAGTAATGAAAGGAGATTGTGGAGCCATTGAAGAATAACACCCAGGCTGCTTTGCCACTGTCAAATTGCATCAGACTCTTGGTAATAGATTCTCCAGCAGACACTCAATTTCATTCAAAGGGGAGCCCTCTTTATCCCAGTGCATCAAATATTTAAACACTTGTATTAGAGACAGTGTCAGTTCCTCAACTCTGAGCCCAGGCCACTGATCCCCCGCCACCTCAGTTCTTTTTCACTTGATGTCACCCATTCTCAAGGTGTTATCTCTCGCTCCAAAGCTGCATATATAGGCTTTCATTTCATTCCTGACACTTAAAATGGTATTAGCTCCTTTTTTTGATATTACAGTCTTTGTTGCTGCCTTGACTTTTCGATTTCTTGGTGAACGGCTTAAGGATCTCTAGAGAAAAGAAGATTGAGGAGTAAGGGTGGAAGAGGAGGAGGAGGAGAAGAGAGAGAGATTGGCAGCAGCGGAGCGTTTGACCAACGCTGTTCAGACTCAGTCTAGCTTGTCAAATCTTTGGACACAAAATGAATTGGCATATCTGCACCCTGCATAGAGATATCTTTCAGAGAGGCTGATGCCACCGAATTGTGGCGTGTGAACCGTTAGGGTAAATGCTGGATGTTCTGAAGTGTCTTCGGCCTAACATTTATCATTTCGGGGATTCAACTCTCTCAAGAAAGTTATTCATTCATCCTCTTAAATCACATCAGATTGAATCTATCAGCAGCAGGAGCTTTCCCACTCCCCTATACATTAGAGCCTGCAAATTAGGAGAAGGTGCTAGACGACCCTCTCCTCCTTTCCATCTCCCTCTCTTTTACCACTCCCCCTTCTCATTTCCTCTCCTCCTCCTCCCCCACGCCTCTCCATCTCATCTCCATCTCTCCCAGCTCCGTCTCCTCCGCCGAGGCCCCCATTAGTTTAGTGACCAACGTTGTATGAAAGCCAGCAGTAATACTGTCCCAATCCTCAGCCGACTGTGACAGCCCGAGGTAATGCCGTCCCCCCGGCTGAGTGGATGGAGCTCTTCCATTAACGGCTCTAACATGGTGACACCTAACCCAGCCTGATATTACGCTCACACACTGATTAGGGGCCGGGAATAGAGCCGGCGGAGGTCCTGGGTGACGGTAGACTAGCCGAGTGTGGCTTTAACAGAGCCAGACCTGTCTCCGCTGCCCCCGCCAGTCACTCACACAGCCGGAATTGTTTAATTGGGGCAGCGGGCATGGGAGAGTAGAGAGAGGGAATTTGAGTTTTAAAGGGATAGTTCACTTAAAAATGAAAATCCTGTCATGTTTTGCTCATCCTTATGTCGTTCTAAACTTGTTTGGCTTTCTGTTGGTGCTTGTGTTGTGCTGCCATATTTGATTTGTATACATGAGGTAATCAGTTATTTGATTGGATTTGATTTGGCTTGACTGAGAGTGAACGAAGAGGTAAATTTCAGTCTTTTCATCACACAAAATGATCATGTCACTCAGAAGACTTACAATACAGGCTACTAGTCATGTCATATATGAATATATGGGGAAAAAACAACTTTCTTCAAAATATCTTCTTTTGTCTTCCACAGAAGACATCAAGTCATTTGAGTTTGGAACAACATGAGGGTGAGTAAATGATGTCACTATTTTATTTTTATTTTATTTTATTTTAAATCTGATGTACATTTGCTTATCAGGCATATTTTGACTCCATACATTCTCACTTTGTCAAAACGTTAAAAGTGAAAGTAATTTCTGAGTCATTTTTTGTAGTTTTGTTATGTACTTTTGCATTTTTATTAGTTTTTAAATATTTCATTTTTGCTGTTTGTTTTAGATTTAAAAAAAAGTAATTTTACCTTCAACTTATTTAATTTAATTTACTGCTTGTTTTTTTTTTTAAGTTGTAGTTTTTCATCAAATATTTATATTTTATTTCGGCTTTATTTTTAGTTAACAAAAACACATTTTATTTGTTATAGTTAGCATCAACACAGAATGGAACTGCAAAAATAATGTGTTTTAAAAAAATTTTTTTCCTGTCTTCCATTGGTCTGACAAACAGGAAGTCTCTCCAAACTCACTCTGTTGGTTGAGCCAATGTTGAAGCAGTATGTTACACTGATCAGGATGCTCAAACAGTGCATGTTTTGTTAGCAAGTATTTAACATTGAAAATATTACATCACTTTTAAGCTTTGATTATTTTTTTAGCTCTTCAATGACAAACTGTCCATTCAAGTCACAGACAGAAATTTACACTGCACTGAAAATAAAGCCCCACGACACGCGCACAAAAAACCTAAGGGGTATTTGCATGTGATAAAAATCATTTGTGTTTGATTTAAGAGTGCTGTCCTCGGGCAAGACAGTAAGGTGTTTCTATCACACAGGCTACACCTCATTGCCTGTGATTATTCAACTCTCGGAGAGCCCCCTCTGCCCCAACACTTTCAGCCCCAAAATAATATCTCATATATGCGTTATCCAGCCCCCATGGCAGCCCCCTCATTACTAAGGATCATTCCGGAATTAGATTCCGTCCTTCCAATATTGGTTCCAAGAGCTGGTTCCTTTGTACTGTAGTCAAAGGTTAAAATACCAATCACGATAGCCTCGACTGATGGAGCCAGACATTTTAATATTCGCTTAGCTTGGTAATTGTGGAGGGACGTAATATCGTTCTTTCTCCTTCTCTGTGTCCTAAAGGTAACATGCAGTAACGTCAGAGAACAGAAGTTCGGCCTGGTATGTCTGTAGGGCTTTTGAAGACATGAATACAGGTGAGGATAATGACTTTTCCCACACACTTCTCCTACGTTTCTGTTATAAAGCAATATATAGTCTGTATTTTTGCTTCCGGTAACAGTATGAGCACAAGGGCCCAGTATAAGAAAATTGATCACGATGAATTTGTTCAAAGCATTCCACCTTCAACATTCAGACCATCGTTAGGTGTTTCTGTCTGTAGTGACGCAGTGGTCTTTGTTAATCACTGCTGACACTGTGAGGAAGGGAGAAGGCCGTTTGCGTTCGGCAAGGAGTGTTTGTTGATCATTATTTTGGGAGTGTCATGTCAATGTCAGCCCTGTGGCGAGGAGAGACAGAGCTTACAGAGGGAGGCGGGGAGGAGGAGGCAGTGGGTTTGGGGGTCTCAGCCTGTCATTGCCTTTCACTGTTACTCACTTCACAGCCCATACACTCCTGTTCAGCCCCCTAAGCTCTGTGCGCCCGCCCGGACTTGAGCAAAAAGACATGAGGATTTGCTGCATGTCCTTGTCCGTTTTAGAAACCCTTATGCATGTGAAATTATTTCCGCACGGAAAGAAAAACAGTTTTTCTGTTGCATTTCTTGTTTAGAAAATACTCTATGATGTTGGATTTTAAGACCGTATTGTTTGCATTCTGTTGTGGAGATGTGGTTGCGGGATACTCTGAGTGAAAGAGAATGCGATGTGAATTTGTAAACAGAGGTGCTGCTGGGACACTGAGGGGGAGAGAACAGGGGAGTATCATATTTTAACCTTTTGTTTCCTGGTAGCAGGCGCCAAGACTCCTGGGAGGAAGCGATCAATGATGGACACCATAATGCGTCTCGCTGTATTCCTTGTCACACTCAAGCCTTCTGCCTGTGTTGGGAGTTCTTCGGTTCACACGCACACATATGCACAGATGGTAAGGCAGCGCAGACAGCTCATCACTTTGACACTTACTACAGTTCTCCATCCTGAGTCTGCCAACAATATCTTCCTCTATATATGTATATTTGGAGAGAAAATAACATTTTATTTCTAACTCCTCCAGAACTATATATGCAATTTATATAAAGCTTTCTGCCAGTGCATGACATTATTTGAAGCATCTACCTGTGACCGAAGACGCTGCTCTCTTGCTTGTCCCGAAAACTTACAAACAGCAATTAAACTCCAATTAGGTTCATGGCTTTGCAGAATTAACTGAAGTAATTTGATTCACCACTGAATAAATGAATTTCAAAAAGAAGAGTACGACTCAATATTCAAAAACATGCCTTCTAGCATACAAATGTAATCGTTTATTTTCATTTAAGGACTTGGATTATGAAGCAAGAGACTTAAAAGACTTTGTTAATGATCTTGGAAGTCCTAATTAGCGGGTCTGAAACCTCTATTAAACTGTGATTTAATTTACTAAAGCTAATACCTTAGTTCTTTATGAGGGAGTAACTTTATTTTGTGTTCTCTCTCTCTATACGAACAGTTTCTCATTATGAGACAGGATGGCCAAAGTCTTCAGTAAATGTATGTGTATGTTTGTTTTTATTTATGCTCAAATTTGTTTACATTGGCCAAATTGTTTATTGCATTAATCTTGGCCTGTTGACTTTAAGACTGCATTCATGTATTATATATAATAAAATATTACACTATAATAATTCTATTAATAGGCTAAATGAGATTCAAAACAGATACTGAAATGGGTGCAACGTTTTCTGAATTTATGGTTCAACAACTGAACATTTGATAACAGGAAAAAGAAGAAGCATTTGCCTTACAGTCAATAAGCCAAATTTTGTCACATTTTTATATTTGTGGTAGCAGCTGTTTACACTTGCACTGTTTGTGATATAATAATTTTCTCTGAAGGATGGCAGATTAAGTGAATTGAATGCCCCGCTAAAGGTGCTATATGATGTTTAACCAGCAGATGGACACCCGTGGTAGTGTATTGAGTCCGTACTAACTAATACACATACAAATGGTATGTTTGAGGCATTGGAAATGTTTGGTGTTCATTTATATGCTTCAGATAAATTGACATTCCCTATAGAGGCGCGGGATGGAGATCTACATTTGACAAAACATCCGAGTCGGACAGAGAGGTAGAAGATGATAAATTTAAAGTTAACAGAGCGGGACGGGCTGAGAGGAGAGAGAGAGCGAGTACAGTGAGCGACTCGCCAGCATTAACAGAAGTGCGCGCGGATCGGATGTTGACACATCGCGCGCATCTACATAATCTACATCACAGCGGTGGCACGCGCTAAACAGCTCAACTCTTTAAACCTCCGTGATTCTTTTCAAACCCGTAAAAAAGCGTTTCTAAGGCGTCTTTTCGCGCTTTTTCTTTCAGTCATTTGCGAACTCTTTTGACTGACATCATCTGGGTTCGAGTTTGGATAAAATAACAGTTTGATGTCCGACTGAGATAAAGATGTTTGACTAAAGTATTGTGAGTACTACAACAAGTCCTGTTTTTTTTTTTTTGTTGCTATATTTTACTAATGTGATATTTGCTGGACAATATGTTTTCGCAAGTCTTTCTTTTTGTGTTAAGCTAGATGTTTAGTTTTTAAAGGATCATTTAGCTACGTTTAGTTGTCGCATGCTGAGTATTATGAGTTAACTTTTCCGGAGTGCACTAAAACTTTAAGTGTAAGATGCATCAAATTGATCATGTTTTCAAGAAAAGTTGTATGATAATACTTTTTTGTGAAAGCTGCATAATTAGCCTACATCTTTCAAAGAACGGAATAACACATGTGATCTGAACAACTTATAACACCTTCAAATCAGAAAGTTTAAGTTTAAATTTAACATCTGGCAGCAACCGAATGGTAGGCTACTATAGCGAATTTAGTGTAAAGCAGATTTCAGATATCACCTCTTAAATTTAATATTTAAAAGTTTGTTCACCGTTTTTAAGACAATCACTCACACCGCTTATACGAACTCGTAAAAATTGTAGGGTTTTTACTTGTTTTATTTGTATTATAAAAACAGTGACAGGCACAAATAATGAATTGCTCCATATGTATTAACTTTTGGATTAAGTTTTAAAGTTTTTATTATTTACAATGTATTTATTATCATTGTTATTTTTGTTATTATTATTACAAATAATAATTAATATGATGGGCTATTGTTGAGCTATTGTTGATGTCTTTAGATACGCAATTATTTCCAAATGACCGAGAGTGTATTTAAATAGCTCGTTATTTAAAACAATATATTCAGTATTAAAATTGTTATAAAATGTCTAGTTAAATATTTTATCCATTTAAATTAGCAATACAAAAAGTTCACTAGCATCATTAATCTTAAAATATTTAAAGTGGGATTGCCAAACACAAAATTAAGACTAATAATAGATCTTAGATTAAGTTTAGCTTCATATTAAAAAAAAAACATACAGGGAAGTGTAGAGCTGTTTAGAATTGATAAACGCAGATTAATGCAGAACAGCAGCACCAGCACCATACATGAGACAGGTAGTCTAAACAAGAATAAATTAAACTAATAATTTTATGTAGTGATTTATTTATTTATTTTCATGAAAATGCATTTCATTAATTAGCTCAACCTTTGTTTAACTTTGTTTAACAAAGTTTGTATTAAAGGACAGACTTCTGATAATAGCACCTTGTTTAAATTCACACAATAATGTTCGTCTTGCACTCACTATTAGGTATTTCTTTAAGGACTCATTTGTGGTCTAATTATTCTAGCTACTAAATGTTTTTGCTTTTTAAAAGAAAGAAAATGACTGCATGAAAATATAGACTTTAAGGAATGTCTGCCTGTTTATTTAAATAACTGCTTTTTTTGTCCACCAGAAGTTGTGTTTTTGGGATCATAATTCTGACTAGGATTTTTTTTTTGTTCAACAGATTTCTGTCAGAGAATGACTGATCTGTAAGACTTAAGTCTATAAGCATTGAGTCGAGTGCTCTTCAGGCCTCTTCATCACATTACACTGAGTTTGAGTGGACACTTCATTGCTCAAATGGACCTCCATCGGACTGCCTTTAAGATGGATAACTCCTCCTACATGCCCAGCCCGCTGACCTCCCCTGCCCTCATGGTTTTGGCATCAACAGCTGAGGCTGGACGAGATGCCTCTGTACCCTGCCAGCCCCCTCGGCCGTTTGGAGTGCCGGTCACTTTGGAAAAGGACATGCACCTCCCGTTCCCCAGCGGCTCGTACACCTTTGCCTCCATGTATCATCGGCAAGGAGGCTTTCCCACTCGCGACTTTCCCACCCCTCTGCTCCACCTTCACCCACAGTTTGCCCCACCCAATCTTGACTGCTCACCGCTGGGTATGCTCAACCACGGAGCGGTGGGGGCCTTCCGGCCGTTCTCCTCCCCACATGAGGAGCGTGATGCGGGGGCTTACCAGTCTGCCTTCCTCCCTGCCAAGCGCTTGAAGGGCTGTCTGGAACCAGCGGCATCACCCCACCTCCGCTACACAGATGTGGAGGGAAAAGATTTTGACTTTGGGGGTGCTCATGTTCCTAATGGTTCACCAAACACCCTGAAGGTAGCTGAGGATGCTGGGAAGAAGCTCTTTGGCTTGTCTGGGCTGTTGGTAGAGGGTTCATCTGGCCCAGAGGAGCACAAAGAACCAAGTAAGTATCTAATATCACATGATATTCTGTTTATTTAAATATATATTATATATGAAGAGGTAATTTGCTAAAACAGATAACTAATGACATTCAAAAATCATGTTTTTTTGTCCTGCATACCAATTAATATAATTAAATAATAATAACTAAAAAATACAGCTATCTAACACAATAAAAAAGATGATTTAAGATAATTTATAAAAACTGAGTTATATATATATGTGTGTGTGTGTGTGTGTGTGTGCTTAGAGACAGCACAAAGACCAAAAAAAGCCCCCCTAAATATTGAAAAAATATGTAAAAGTGTAAAATTGCTATGTTTTATTAGTATAATGTATTTTCATGTTGTCAAATATATAAAATTGTTAACATATGTATGTAATATATACATGCATTATGTAATATATAATATACATCATTAATTTCTCTCTCTCTCTCTCTCTATATATATATATATATATAAAATATATAGTATAAGTTTTATATATATCATATAATATTTAAATATTAAACATTATTATTTAACATTAATATTAAACTTAAATATTTTTATATAATTTTGCAGGTCTTTTTGCCTTTATTTTTATAGGAAAGTATAGCGCATATAGATTAAGCTGACGTGAGAGAAGAGAAGGGAGAATGGGATTGGGACAGCAGCCTAGAGCTCTTATATGTCCTGAGCATGTGCAAAGCCCACTGCTTCACATCTATAACATGTCTACTTTATTTTTTTATTATTATTAAATAATTATTGCTGCTATTGGAATGTGTTGTAAACAATGTACACATTAATATAGGTCTAGCTTAGAGGACACTAAGATCTGCGACTATTTCTTGCGTGACTTTCAGAAAACTTAAGTTTTGTTTGTATGTGTTAAGTGTAACTTACAGCTCCTGATTTTGTTATATAAGTCCCATGCAGTCCACAGATAAATGCCAAAAGTAGGCCTAGTCTACCCGAGTAGGCTATAACCGTTAGGCTATGCACAGAATAAGTACCGAATCACGAACAAATGATCTTGAGATGACAAAGGCGAAGGATTCGCAAATCTCTCAGCTCCAGACAACTTGTCAATGATAACGAGAAGGAGATGCTGCTCGGCAACCGCTTCTCTGAGTGCGACACCTCCGGCTCAATATCGCCCCCACGCCATCCATCCTGATTTGTTGACAAATGAGTGGGAGAGAGTGTCAATCTGGGCTGTAAGGATAACGTGGCTGCTCATTACCTTGCTCTGTAATTGGTCGCCGTGGTGAAGGACCCCACGTTCGTGCGGCGCAGCGGGACGGGGAAAACAGACGCTCAAACTTAAATTCGTAGGACATCAGAACTCCTTGTGGGGGCGGAGGGGTAGAACCTGCAACATGAAAGACACGACAGAGGGGGCTGATGAGCCACGCTATATCAGAGACGAATGTCAATAGGAAAAATAATGACTGACTTTGACAGGTAGAAGAGATATTGTAGGGAAAAAGAGCCCCACATCAAGGTTCTTTTAGAAAAGTTTTCGCCTCATCTAGAAGTGGGTTACCGACATGCTCTTTTTTGAGACAAAGGATTGGGTGCATCCATACACCTCAATGTGCCAAATTATACTTGGTTGTGTATGTGAGTGTGTGTATGTGTATGCTTGCATATTGGGCCATACTGTCCTTTCAAAAAAAAAAAATAAATAAATAAATAAATATATATATATATATATGTTTGTGTGTATGTATGTATATATATAGTGTATATACTGTGTGTATATATATATATATATATATATATATATGTATGTGTGTGTCTGTATGTATGTATGTATGTATATATATATATATATGATTTATTGATTATCTTTATTTATTATTATATAATATATTACTATTGTATGTTATTTTTCTTTAAGATTCAAAAAGAGTATATGTTCAGTAAGTACAGGTGTTATGCTTGGGAATAATTTAGGTTCATGAACTGTAAATCAGAGTTTAGGTTCATGTGGTCTGATAACCGGTACACAACCTCACACACATGCTGTTGTGTCATCAGAAAGAGATTTGTCATTTGTCTAATATCTGACCCTTGGGCCATGACTCTAAGCATTGTGTTATTTCAGTGCTTGTCTCTCAAAAATGTTCAAAAGGACGAGTATCCTCACAGCTGTTTAAACAGTTAGATCTTTTATATTCTTTTCGAAGGACAGATGTCTTCACTGGGCCGAATCTTGTTTATTTTCCTTCGGGAGGCATTTTAAATTTTTTGAGCTGATGAGAAAAAAAGAACAACAGTAAGTGTGGGTAAATGCCTTGTGCCCTGCTGCTTTCTGGGCTTAGGCGGTGTGTGCTTGGCATAAAGTTTCTCAGACAGTGTACTTGTTAAAATTTGCCAGTTCATACAGCATTGTCAGACTCAGATTGTAAGTGACTTCTTTTCGCTGTTTACAGAGCTGTGCCTGGGTTTCTACAATAATTGTATGTATTAATGCCATTCCCAAAGTCTCTTGACAGGACTTTGTGGAATGTAAAGGAAAAGAGGCAGAAGACTTTTTTGTCAATGCAATGCATTGGCTAGGAAAGGAATGGAAATAGTAAGGAATTTGGGGTTCAGTATGAATGTATGTATGTATGTATGTATATACATGTATATATACATTACTGCATATGACTATATTCAATGAAATATGTATGTATATATTAGGGCTGTCAAATCAATTAATCGTGATTAATCACATCCAAAAAGGAAGTTTGTGTTTACATAATATATGTGTGTGTGCTGTGTATATTTATATGTATATATAAATACACACATGTACATGATTATATTTAAGAAAGATTTACACGTATATATGTATTCATAATTATATATGATTTATATTGTATATAAATATATATTATACAGTATATATTTTTTAACAGACGTGTGTGTATTTACATATACATATAGATTGTATTGTTTTTCTGTGCCTGTATAATACCAGGAAGTACCAGTTTTCAATTTCCAAAAATTCATTTTTAAAATATAATAATCCAATGAGATTTTTGTTTGAACACAGCTGTCTCCAGGGACGTGCACAGACATTTTGAGGGGCAGGGGCTCAAGTAGAAAAAAAAGGGCACTTCTCATATTTATTTAAAAAAATTTCTAAACAAAATGTTAAATATATTAGGGGTGTGCGATATTGACCAAAAATATATCTCAATATTTTCTGAGATTTTATCGATAACAATAATAAGATGATATTTTGATTATTGTGCTGATATCTTAAGGACTACCGTGGACAGCTGACTCCTAAAGTTTTTGATATTCTGCATATTCTGTGTGGTAATCAGTTCACAGCAGTGATAGAAAATCTTTTCCAATAAGTAAAATTATTTTTTTTTTTACCTTTTATGGGCATTTTTACCTTTATAAAGCCCTTTTTTTAAAAGTGTGCATCATCTTTTCAGTCAAATTCTTTAATTGAATCAGTCAATTAGAATAATAAGTCATTTGGGCTGTTACCAAGCAAATGAAATCAGTACTGACAAAATTAACCTTTGCAATGCAGAGGAAACACAGAAGCTGCATCTGAAGTGGCATTTAGATGCATTTACACACTGTTTAATGCAGGACAGGAATGCATTTAACCTGCAGTTAAAGATGCATTAATACTGTTTTGATATTTTAAACATAAACATTGAATACTGATATTTAAAATATTTTTTAATAAAATGAAAAGAAACTTTAAATGTAAAGTTAAAACTGCCAGTAGGTGGCAGCAAGTCACTGTTAATAAGTGAGTCATTACGATTGAACCGAATCATTTAAACGGTTGATTCATTCAGGAACAAAACAGCGTCATGTTGCTCAGAGATGCAAATTGGAATTATATATGTTGGCGAAATTGAGCAAAAACAGTCTATATTGTGTCTAAAACGTAAGTGTTTTAATATTAAATTTTTGTTTATTGAACTGCTGTATAAAATCAATATCACATTTGTAATCATGCTGCTTTTTGGTGGAAAAAAACGTCAGTCTTAGCGTGATACTGATTAACTATATGAAATGATATAAATATATACATTTCTGCCCCCATATCTTGAATTTTGTGATCATTCTAAATGCATTTTAATAAACTGAATCATGCAGTGAAATAAGGCGCACTGGTCTACTAGACTTCCTATTGTCTTAAGCTGGGCTCACACTGTGCGATTTTTAAAAGTCCTTTAGGATTGTACTTGTCAGACTGTACGAACATGATGATCATGTCACACTGTGGAATCTCAGTTGTCATTAATGTCAGACTGTACGACAGTCAAGACACGTTAAAAAACGGACCCGCGCAAGCAGCTCCAGATATTTAGCATGCCAAATATTTCGCGGGCGTCGGCGACGCATCGGCAATTCCCTCAGATCGCGTCTTTGATAATTCACACTGCGTGATTGTCACTCGCGTGAACGAGCACCGATTTGCCTCCGATGTCGGGCATTTGTCGGCGATTTCGCAAAACCCGTCGGCGAGTAAAATATAGGGCTAAAATCGTGCAGTGTGAACTCGGCATTAGTCTTTTGTTCATCACCACTCACCTCCACACCAAGACAAACACAACTGGAAAGGGAGGAAGGGCTTCACTTCTGCGGCTCTCTGCCTGTCTGTGATGTGATGTGCCGATCAATGAGTGCTACTGCTGTGCTGCGCGGGCTTCACTTCTGCGGCTCTCTGCCTGTCTGTGATGTGATGTGCCGATCAATGAGTGCTACTGCTGTGCTGCGCGGAGACGCGGAGGGTTGAAAGGCATCGGAACTTGACAGAGTCTCAACATTTCCCGACCCGACCTGATATTTTGATTTTTTTATTTGTTTGACAGGGAAAGCTGTGCACAAACAGAAACACGCATATATACATATATTCATTTATTTTAAAAAAAACTCCCCCAAAAAAAGGGCACTTTTTCCCGAGGAAGAAAAAGGGCAGATGCTCAAGCCCCCTTTTATGTCTATGTGTGCACGTGCCTGGCTGTCTCTATCTATTTGTCTCTCTCTGTCTGTCTGTCTGTATTACACAGGATAAAATCTTCAGTGATGGTGGTAAACATCAGGTTTTCAGTATGGCAGTATGTTTAGGTTTAGTTTGGTATCATATATTGTATCAATGCCACTCAAAGTCATCAGCAGGCTCTTAGCAGAAAGCTTGAAGAAGTGAGTGTCACATGCTTGCTATCAATTACCTCAAAGTTGAACATGTGTTGAAGTTATGTGTTAATCTGGTCCGGTCAGACTAAGGGTGAATTTGCCCCTTCTGTTAGACTTGTGATGATCAGCGAATGTGTGTAGAAGGTAGAAACATGTAGGTCTGTGGCAATTGTTGCTTTATTAAAGAAGATTGTCTTGAGTTCTTAAGATAGTCTTAATGGTCCTTAAGTGTTCCATTGAAATACAGGAGTGCCATTCCATAATATGTTCAGCTTTGGAGGGTTTTACCAGGAAACAGAGCTGTCAGTGTTTGGAATTCCGGTTCTGATTGGTTGTTTGGATCATCCTGCCAGTTTATCTGGAGTAATTCGGTAATTCACAGTCAGAATGACAGTTTTATCATTTAAGCTATTTGTCATGTATTCTCTCTGTGCCAGAGACCGCTGTAAGGTATCTGGTTTTCATTGATGTTGGAAATTACATGGATCACCTCATTCACAGAGAGAGACAGAGGCAAACAAAAGTCAGAAGATATAAAGCTTATCAGTGGGACAGTAACAGCTCCACTGACTGGTGCTAATTTATAACCCGAAAAACGCCTCTGTTTATTGCTGCTTATTAGTACACATGAGCCGTAATAAGCAGCCAGCTAATCTACGGCCAAGGTGAAGGTGTACATCACCTTACCCTGTTGGGTTTGACTTTATTGCCTGGGGTGGTGAATTGAATTTGCCATTGTAAATATTAAGTCTTTTGTTTCTTATCATACAGCAGGTAGTATCTCTAATCCCCATGATCAAACCTGAATGGTAGAGGAGGTGCAAATTATAAATCTGCCCAGACCCTTAAAATGTTATCACTGCTTTGCCTGCGCCCCCTGTATGTGTGCCAAGAGAAGTTGACTCTTGTCTCTATGGCAGTATGGCCTTTATGAAGCAAAGTGATTGGGCGGCCTAATTAAGGGTGCCTGTAAGGGACAAAAAGAGCATATGTATGAGCTACAGCTGGCAAATGCTGTAAAATGTGTCTCATTGTGAGAACTGCAGATGGACTGTATTCAACTGGCTGCCACAGAGATCATAAATCTGGGGAGATTGTCCAGTGTTGTATTGATCTACTGAATATTCCTCTCATCCCCCTTTGTCTTTAAGGTTATAGGTTTGCAAGGGCCGTTTTGATATTTAGTAGTGTTTTGAAGAGGCTATATATATATTTATTTCAATATTTATTGGCCAGCCGGTTTTGCAAAAAGGTTCTGTATTATATTATAATATTATTATATTATATTATATTATGTTATATTATGTTATGTTATATTATTCAATATGTATTAATTGCATTATATAATGTAATATAATATATAATATAATGTGTGACATAGGATGATGAAGTTGCATTCTGAAGAGGTGATGTTGCAATAAAGATGTACTTCAATATTTACTATCCAGCAGGTTTTGCACAAAAAGTCCTGTAATAATATAATATAATATAATAGCGTATACACTGAAAAAAATGATTCTTTGAATTTACAAAAAAATTTTAAGGTAAGTGGTTGCAATCAATTTATTTTAGCTACATTGAAATAAACAAATTTAGTTGACTAACTTTTACTTTTTTTTTTTAATTTAAATGTAGCTAAAATAAATTGTTTGCAACCACAACACTCATTTTTTTCAGTGTATTATGAATTTATATATTTTTGCAGGTGAAAACAACTTGAGAAAAAAAAGTAGTCATTTACTTTCACTTATTCTGTTTGATGTTAAATGAGGCTAATTTGATATTTTGTCTCCTGCTGCTGAAGTAGTTTACTCTCCTAATATTCTCTTAAGTGGGAGAGCTTTCATCCTGGTCGGGGGCTTGATGTTCTTCTCTTGTTTTCTTCCTAATTCATCTTCTCCGGATGGAAGGAATGTGAATTAGAAGGGAGGTCTGTGTACCACCCATACTGTCTTCAAGCAAACTCCAGTCAGCCCAGCTCAGTTATTTCTTAGACTGTGTTTAGTTACTGTATCTCTTTTTTTGTCATGTTAATTTTATTTGATAATTACAATATTTTACACTATGATTATTACATCTGGTTTAGTTTCAGAGTTTATAAATTGGTTTTAATTACAATGTTTTGTATATTCAAACAGACCCTAACCCTAGGAATTCTATGAAACTTGAATACATCAAGACTATTGGCATCCTAATAATGTTCTTCAGTAGCATATTGGACAAACACCTTACCACAAATGCTTCATCATTTGGAGATCATAGTCTTACCTTTTTAAACCTTTAGCATAAAAAAACCCTTTTTGTTTTTGCTGTTGACTGCAGATCAAATGCATTAACATGCCTAACAAGGGGCTTGTAGGCCCATTACTGGCAGGATCAGCATGCTTGTCGTCTGAGGGCTTCACAGACTCAGGGGGCTCTCGTTAAAGCAGCACTACTCCACCCAGGGCTTTTATGTGTTATTGGGAACGTGAGACAAATAAAATAGGGGCTTTAACCCTGGAGGCTCAGTCAGAGCTACGATAACAGTTTCTCGCACCCCATTATTAACAAATTTCTGCGCTTTTCTGCTTTTTTGAAGTAATCCTATGCAGATCAAGTACAGATTATTTTTGCATTTTTATTTGGATTGCATTTTAATGAATTATTACACATATTAATTAATCAAATTTTATAATTACCTATGTCGTTATTTACTCAAAAAAAAACAAATGAAGTAATTCAAAGATATAGATATAATTGTAGCGGACAAAAGCATTGAACAGACATTACAAAAAGTGGCTTTGGAAGTCAAAATGTCTTGTTTTATTTCCGTCTATCTGTTTTTGAATGCAATGACTACATCACAGTGCTAAAACAACAGCCCAGAGAAAATCTTAATTAAATGCTGTTAAAGAGTATTTTGGACTTATTAAGGCAATAGACAGCTCTAAAGTACATTGACACCGCGCCTGATTGACCAGCATTGTGTGTGCCAAAGCAGCCCTCTCTGATCTCACATCAAAGAGCGGCAGGAAGAAGACTGGAAGCATGTGGGGCAGGCCAAGGTGGAGAGGGAGGGCAGCAAAGACTGTCGATTGCTGGCTCAGTACAAAACAGCACATCTCGAGTCCCATCAGCCCACAAATCAGTCAAGCAAATGCAGAGGGCAGAATGTGGGTTTAAATAGTCATTACAGAGGGCCGACAGAGGCAAAGACAACAGGCAGATGACGGCTTGACATCTGCTGCTCTGTCTACCTGTCTTAGTCTTGCATAGTGTCTCTCCTTCTCTGTCTCATCCTGCGTCTCTGCAGATGTGTCCTGCATTCAGTTTAAGAGCATGTGTGCAGCCTTGCATTAAAGCAGCAGTCGAAACATGCAGTCGGATTTTAGATTTGTTAATGTCTGACATGTTTCTGTGTACAGAGGTCTTTAGAGAGCACCGATTTGGGCACAGTGTTGTTTCTGTGAATGACCCTTGAAACTTAGTCCACCTGTAGGGCCTCTAACATCTGGGGCTGTCATTAGTGACTGATGCTTGGCTGATGTTTGTAATAATATCCAAATGGCTATTCGGCCTTTTTACACAAGTCACACTAAACACACAGCTGGCACACCACAAACCGTGCGTTTTAGAGGTTTTTCTACACAATATTGAGAAAAGATGACACATGCCACTTTTTTGTGCATGTAATGGAGTAAATTGGTTTCACTTCTGAACTTTAAATGAAAAACACAGTAAAGTAATGCTGCTTTAATGAACAGCACCGAGGGTTTGTAAGCTTTTCTCATATAATAGAAAAATGCAGTTTATAGTTCATATGGCTCATATTTTTCCAATTACTTTAATTGAACCCCAAAAAAGGTAGGGACGATTTATTGGTACAACACTGGCCATTTGCTGATATATATTTTTCAGTATCTATATTTCAGTAACAAATGTAACCTAGAATAAAAAGTGGCTCATTTTAAACACATCAAGGTTTTTGGCCTGTCCATTCTTCCCAATTTTATCTATTAAAATCATGAAACAATGTTATAATTTGTTTTGTTTATATGCATTTTTTCTAAAAACACATAAATACCTAAAGAATGATATTATTTATTATATTAATATTTTGCTGTTTACCACATGATCTATATTTTAAAGTATAATTTCCTACTGTATAGATTTTTTTTTTAATTTATTTTTGGGATATTTAATTGTGCATGCTAATTTCCCCTAACATTACCTTTTCCATCATCAAATGCTCACTTAAAGTTAGTCTCAAAAACACTAATTTTATAACACTGTAAAATATATTTTTTTTAGCAAAGCTGAAAATGAATATCCTTTTTTATGATAATGTGATGACTAAATTCACTTGTAACATTTTAAACTTTTTTTATTTACATTTTTGTTTTTATATCAGTGCATGCCTCTCAGAATTCAGCATTCTGAAACTTTGGCTATGATTTCAAAGTCTTCATAACATTAAACACTTGATTCAGTGGTTTACAGAATTTCATGGTTGACCCCTCTGCATCTTGGGATATGTGTGTAATTTGCATGGGAGCGTCAAAGAGCCTGGGGAAATGTAGTTTAAAATCTATTGGGAATTTGTGTCATAACCATAAATCAGTCCTTTGCTAATTGGTAAGAAAACAACAGTCAAGCAGTATATAATGTTTTATGTGCCTCTCATGTTTTTTTACTGCGGTACTAACAAGGGTCTGTGTCACAGAGTGGACAGGGAATTAGCCTGAAAGATGGCTGCTGTCCATAAGCTTCAGTGTTCTTCAGCTTCTGTTGCTTGAGATGCTCCTGATTTGCATGTGGCAATTAGTATGCTAATTGGCCTAATTAGCCCATGGGACCACACAAGCACTGTGGCATTAAAAGGTTCAGTCTCATTATGACTCAACAATTCCCACGAGTTAGCGCAATCAAAAGGCCATCACATTCTCCAGAGCATATCTGTGGTGAACTTTTCTTATTTAAACGTGTTTTGTGTTAATTACTCTTCATCTGAAGTTTATTTGAAAGTCTTATGCTTTGTAGGAATTCGGGCAAGACCTTGTCCAAAAGGAGGAGAATTTAGCCTCATTAGCGGATGCTAAGCGGGCATTCGATAGCTGCGTCCTGAGCAGATGATATGGGAGATTGAACTTTTAGCTCAAAGTGCCCTTACTGCTGATTTGTTTCATGACCTGATTGAACAAGAACAGAGACCTGTGGATCTATATCAGCTCAGCTGGCAGTGGCCTTTGTTCCTCTGTGTAGACACGGGAGTATTGGCTCGTGGGATTGCTGGGCTATTGATGGGGGAAGGATGAGGTGAGCACACACACATCCACACCCAGAGAATGACTTTGGCAGGCTGGGCAGATGAGGAGCGTCGGCTATTGTGTTTACTCGGGGCTGTGTGAAGGCTCTGTATGTTTGGTTATCCTTGGCTAGGTGAACAAGGCAGAGACGCTGTCTGGCCATGACCTGAAATAATGTCACCCATTGACTACAATTTAAAAAGGTAGACAGACGGGACACATTGTAAAATGGGACAAATACATTACCTTAGATTAAAAGTACAATATAATAAAAGCACTTTCAAAGAATAAGGTACACAATAGGGCAATAAGGGCATGATTATTTTCATTTTTCAGCAAAATCACTTAACCTCAAGAAAAATTTGATTGTGAATCTAAATATTATATGAGCTGTTTTACTCTTTTATTCATTTTACATTAGGTTTGCATATTATATATTATATTGCTTACATTAAACAATGAACATTAAATAAGCATCAAATTAAATAGACAAAATATGTAAAATTAGAATAAAGTAGAAAAATACCACATAGGCTATATGTATGTGTGTATATGTGTATATATATTACTTTATATATTGCTAGTTTTTATCAATTTTTATGTATTTGTTTTAACTTCAGCTTGATGAATTTAGTACAATAATTGTAAAATCTGAGAAAACTGAACAATATATATATTTTTTACTTTTAATGCTGTAGAAAGTTATGCAGTAACAAGCTAAATATGGAACTCAGCAAAAAATTATTCGTTTGATATTTATATTATAATATTTTTTTTACAAATTATATTGCAGATTTATTGGTTTAATTGTTAGATAAAGTTAAATAATGTTATGTTTAATAATTGTATATAAAATAAATCTAGTAATATTTTATAATACATGGGCTTTCTATAACAAGATAAATATGTAATATCTAGATATGAATAGAATGTATGCCTCTAATGTTTTAAATACAGACATGGCAAACACACATGTACTGTAATCATACTTTAAAAAGTACTTAATGTTTTTTCTCCTTTGCTGCATCAGTGACTTGTCAGTCTCTTCATGGTTTTACTGCCTCCAAGACAATGCAGTGTGGCAGAAAACCCTGATTCTGTCACCCTCCCTCCTTGCTCAGCATTACTACCCTCCACTCGTTAGCTGTCTAATTAGCCTTTAGCTACTTAATGAGCTGAACAATGCAGCGTTAGTGGAGCAACAAGCTCAGGGCATGTTAGTGGGTTGGGGTTAAGGATGTTTGGATGTTGTGCTGAACTGGTTGCCTGGTGGCCGTGTTCCCATTAGTTGCTTGAATTATGCCTTGCTCTGTGGCCTTTCTCAGAGTGAAGTGTTATAGGGTGATGGTGTGTTGCTTTTGTTTGGGTTAAAATGGTGAGAGGAAGATTTGAACTGGCTTCTTATACAAACCGCAAACATGTATCAGTAAGGTCAAATTCTTGCTATGAAAAAAGTTTGGTAACCTTTTTATTTAGCAAAGTACTATCGCATAGCCTGACTTGTACCAATCAGAATAAAGTGTATTACACTTAGCAGGTTATTCTGGCCATGTAAAGTGACCAACCACCATTTAAAAAAAAAAAATAATAATAATATAAATATATATATATATATGTATGTATGTATGTATGTATGTGTAGCTCTGCTCATGATGCAATTGGATGCAACTAACCCAGAAGTTGCATATTAATTCATGCAGTCTGATCGGAGCTTGTGGAAGAGGAATAGATGGGTTTTGTTGCATGTTGTTGCAAACACAACAATGCATGTAATGTATATAATTGCATTTGTCAGTCAATGTGCCTCTAGGATTAAAAACCTGCCAAAGCCACACTGACATATAATGCCTTGCGTAAACTGTCTGTTTGAGTTAAGAATCGAATTCCCAAGCATACATGGACGAATGCGGTCCAAAACACAGATGCTGTTTCAGCCCAAAATGGGCTTCTAGACGTTCAAGATGAAGTCATGTTTTTCTGTGCCGCAGGAGTTCGCCTGTGTTAAACTCTCTTCAGACTGGGTGGCCCAGTCCTCCCACAGCTCCCACAGCAGGTGGAAACCAAGAATTGCTATTAAACGAAGGTCAGAGGACTGTCATTAATAACAAAATGTTTGTGTTTTTTCCTACGTCATGAAAAAAAAAGCTACATTGTATGGAAATTATCCAATGTGAGGTTCTGGGAATTTCAACATTACAGTCGAAATGGAGTTAAAGGGATAGTTCACCCAAAACTGAAAATTCTGTAATTATGTTCTCACCCTTCATGTTGTTCCAAACCTGTATGACTTTATTTCTTCTGTGGAACATAAAAGAAGATATTTTGAGGAATGCGTTTTTTTTCCTCCGTACAATGGAAATCAACTAAAACTGTTTGGTTACCAATACCAACATTTTTCAAAATGTCGTCTTTTGTCTTATAAGTTGTCTTTATATAAATTAATTGCTTTTTTAGAAGCATATTTGATGACAGAATTTTCATTTTTGAGTGATCTGTCCCTTTACAACCAAGGCTGCTTTGCTTCTTTAACACATGTATGCTATCAAATTTTTTGCCCTATTGAAAAAGATCCTTCTAATTTTTGCAACCTGTGAATACAGTGATTTCTCCTATTATTATATGATCCTCGGTAACATCCTCGCAATTCATTTTTAAATTTTTGGCAATTTACTTACTGTTCCAAGGATTTTAAGACCCTCAGATGATGTTGCATGACCAAGTACTATACCAGTGCCCTGTATTACATATCTCAGTGTCTGTAAACTATGAAACATTCACCCAATTATTTTTGAATCATTTTATCAGCTATTTCCTCTGTGGAGCGCAACCATATAACCATCTTGTCCAATGTTAGATGGTCTCTCTCTCTGTGTGTGTTTGGCACTGGTAGAGACTCCAGTGAGGCAGTTGTGTGCTTAGGCTGACTGTGTCTCGCTGGCTGGCTCTGAACAAGCACAGGCCTGTTCTACCCCGGTGGCCAATAAAATGAGAAAATCAACCACTGTGCCACTATCCACAGGCCAGCCCGATAAATACACTTGTCCCTGTGTGAATGTGTGTCAGCATGGCTGTGTCGATCCAAAGATTTCGTCCAATTTAACTGTTCAAAGAATGATACAGGAAATCATTAAAGGGATAGTTCAAGCAAAAATGAAAATTCCGTCATTATTTACTCTTTATTATTGTCTTTCGCCTTTTCATTCAAGCTGCTTTTTTTCCATGCAATAAAAAATGAATGGATTTTTTTCAGGGCAAGTAAACAAGAGAACAACACATGACTTCAGAAGACTTTGAATATAGTGATTAAATATTTTCTTGATGGTATTTGGAGCTTGAAAGCCCCTGGTCACTGTCCACTTTTCATTACATAGAAAAGAGCAGTGTGAACATTATTCAAAACATCTCCATTTTTCCCCCACAGTAGAAAGTAATTCATACAGGTGTGTAATGACATGAGGGTAAATGATGACAATTTTCATTTTTTTCAGTGAAATATCCCTTTAATCAATTTCTAAACCCACTAATGGTGTTTTTTTTTTTTAAGTTCCACTGTGCAGATAACTTGCAGGTGTGCATAATCAGGGTAATCAATTTTGCTCTTTCATCATTGGGTTATTATTAATTTTCAGAGTGCTTCCGACTTTTGTGAAAGCCCTGTTACCCTCTTTGAGGATCCTCTGATCACATCCTCCAAAAGCTGTCACAAAATCTGTATTCCAAAACAAGTTCATCTTCAAAGCATCCCAGGCTTTCTTTACCTTGTCAGGGTATCTGTATTTGACACAGCGAGTACAAGGCTATCTGATCTTATCAGCACATATGTGGGAGTTGGTTGCATTAGATTGAAATGGATTATTATGGTCTATCGGCCTCATTAGTCTGAGCTGCTCACACCTGCTCCATAAGAATGTATTGAATGTGGGTGGGTGCTTCTTATATTGAGGCAAAATAATGACAATTATATGGTTATTTTGTATTTTTAATAACAAGAACATAGCTTAGCACTGTAGATATGAGATTGGTGATCAACCAGTGTACAGCAACACTCAAATGTTTAAAAATGGATATTGAAGTCCTGTGTTTATGTATTAATACATGGATTTAAGAATATTTGTTTGTGTATTTGGTTGTGTGTGCATTTCTAATTGTTTGTGTGCGTATGTGTTTTACAGTGAGGCTTAGTGCAGTTCAGCCCCTCAAGCTCAAAGTTTATGAGGTGTTAGCTGTCACTTCATTGACTCCCGACTGGCCCATTACACTCTGTGCAGACAGAGCTGTCTCAGGTGGAGAGTTGGGGTTTGGCCCCAGACACACACACATACATGCATTCGGAAGCATTTAGATTGAGTGTACGGTTTTTTTTTTTTTGTCGGGACTTTTGAATCAACTTACGAATTTTTT
>NW_015644376.1:131379-168728 GCF_001515625.1 Sinocyclocheilus rhinocerous
AATGCTCCCCCAACCTTATAGAGGATAGGTTTGATGGATGGATGAAGTTATGTTTGAACACTAACAAAAACCTTAAACTTATCAGATTTTTTAAAACAAGCCTACATACCACTAGTGCCCTCCTCAACAAAATGTTCCATGATAATCGCATAGACACATGCACTCATATACTAGCATATAGAAGGTATGTGTATACATAGACACTCACTCATTCATTCACATTTCCACATTTGTACCCATGTGTTTACACACACACACAGGTGTAGTACAGATACTTCAGTTACTCTGTCTGTGTGGACTTTAGACAGGACTGTCTCTCTTGTCCTCTGGTTTGCAGGTGTGCGACTTCATCTTGGCCAGTTTCTCAGACTTGGTTTATTTGAAGTGTCTGCCTTCACATCACAGCCTGTAACTCCTGCTGATGAGTTCTTGAGGAGACCATAAAAAAAGCAGCACCCACCCATCAAATAATGGGAGTTTATCTGAGTGGAATGATGGTCTATGAGGGTTAATGAGTGTCATTAGAATATCATGCTGACTGCATCATATTGTTGCTATGTGTATTGTGTAATTGTTCCTCCAAAGGTTTAACCTTACACAATCTTGTTCATTTTCCCCCAATGTTATTTTCTTGTGTTTTTCTCGCTTTCTGTTGAACACTCTTTCACATAGTGCTCTCTTGCTCATCACTACTATTGATCTGGCTGTCTCTGTTATTTAAGATTCCCTGAATGCTCATTAATTAAACCTGTTGAGAAGATCTAGAGAACAATTCCCACCCTCAATATCAATTACTATCAAAATAACCTTTTGAAGAGACACACTGTAACCCAGTTGTTTGCTAACAACCAGCCCAAATCTGCAGCATATTGCTGTATGCTGTGGATATTAGCAGGTATAAAGATATATTGTGTTTATTTACAAGTAAAAACTCTTTTTAAAATAAAATAAAAAGGAGATAGTTTTTTTTTTTAAACAATGTCCTTCAAAAAAAACTGCCTTAATGCACATATTTTGAGATTTATCACAGCACTGGTTGTCCATAGTCAGCTCTCTTGAGTATCTTAAAGGATTGCATGCCTAAATATCTGCTTTTCTTGACGATCTGGACGCATTGTATTGATTTTCTATAGATGAGCTGGAGAGCTGTGGTTACAGAGGTTTGTTAAAAGATTGCTCAAAAGGATAATGCATGTATGGTGGTCACACGATCAAGTCTAGTTGTGTTGAGTTATTTTAGGATTACATATCATATTTGCTGGGATACACAGGGTCAGGAAATGTATTGCAATGATCATGCATCTATAATTTTGGTGTTTTTTTGTGTGCATGAAATGGAAATTCATCCTATTTATTTCCTTTTTTTTTTTCTTTTTTTTTTTTTACAATTAATCTGTGCCACAGTTATTATATTTCACTAAGACTAAAATGATAAAAAACATTTTCATTACTTCAAATAAAATAAAATAAAAACCTTAAACCTTATAATTGCCAAGGCAACATTTTTTTTTCTTTTAAGTATAACTACAACTGAAATAAAAATGTATAAAAACCATGTAGACACATAAAAAAATAATAATAAAAAAATTTAAATGACAAAAGACTAAATTAAATTGCAAAAACTTGAAATACAGTATAACATCATGAAAACAGGAAATATAAAATAGAAACTAATTCAAACATTAGTGAAAACTATAATAGTATCTTGTTACTAAAATAATGCTGATCCATGCACATGTTTAATTTATTTATTTGAAGTGTTTATTTATTTATTTATTGATTGATTGTTTGAATTTAACCTCAAAATGGCATAACTCAATCTTCTGGTGAGACTACAAACTATGCCTGACTTGTCCAGTTAATTGCTTTGCACAAACTCTCATTCATCCAGTCAATAACTTAGAACCCACCCTATATTTTTTCTTTTACAAAAAAACAACAACAAAAAATTACTTGGATGTGCGTCACAATATGGAAGAATAGAGAAGACTTTAATTTCATTAGATATTTTAGAAGATATTCACGTGAGTCTGAGCTCAGTGAATCATTTGTATTTGTTGTCACTCACTTGTCTGCCTGTAGAGCTGAACCTGGTCTTGAATGTTTCTCCAGGGCTGAACTCTTTGACACAGCACACAGTTAAAGGCAGCAATCAGCTCTCTGGAGTGATGAGTGCCACAGCTTTATCGGGCAGCTGTATAGATGTCTATCCCTCATCTTTATGGGGACATTTATGATGGAGGGATTTCCAAGACCCTGATCACTCTCCTCTGTATCTGAGACCATAACCTACAAGCCCATCCTATAGTTTCATGCTTTTTGTGTGCCTTGTTTGTTTTACGAAAATAATATATATTGTTAGTAATAAGCTGGAGAAGACATTTATATCAAAATCAAATATTTCCAAGTTCTGTGTCCTAGCTGCCTTTCTGTTGTTGTTGCATAGTCGTGTTAGTTTTTCTTTGACATTTGTGTACCATAATTTTTATTTATTTATTTTTTGGCAGGAGTGGTTTTAAAGGAGATATATTTTGATATATTTGAATTTTCAGTAAATATTCATTAACAAGACACTGATTGTCCAGTAAAAGTATGTGGGGGCAGGAACAGAATGAGCTCATTGACTTGACAGTAAGGATGTTAATGGAAGCCATTTTCGCTTTAATCTAATAGATCGCTTTATAATATCGAACATGCAAGTGTGCGACGTCTCTCTCTCGCAATTGTAGCCGAGCTCTAGGATTTATTGTGGTAATATTTCCACTCTGCCTCCAATTTCAGACATTGATTACCCTCAATAACAGCAAACGTGGACCTTTTTCCACATGTACCTGGTTCAGTGCCAGAGTGATTAAGCTGCTTCTAAGCCGATTAATGAAAGAAGGTCTGAATCAAGAAAGTACCTTTGAAAATGAAGGAAATGACTTTCCACAGCAGATGTGTTGCTACATTGCCTATTATGTTGCCTATTAAATAGCCTTTTTCAATGGCCCATTATTTTCCTCAATAAAAACACTCACTGGAGCTCGCATACTCCTGCACTTCAGAAAGCATATTGAAGGAATGATGAAATCCCCTGTATAAAATGAAACATTTGATGTCTTAAACACGAACCAGACGGGTTCAGGCTACTTGACGGGGCTTCATGGCAGGTGTGGAGTGGGCCAATTCTGTTTTATAACTGCCACTCTTCTCAGAAAATCTGCCAGGGAACAAGCCCCCTGCCAGTCGCCTGCCTCTCGCATGCCCTCGGATTACTGAAAGGTTGCGCCCATTATGGAGTTATTGAAAGGCAAAATCATAGCAGAAATCGTTAAGGGACCTCCCTTTATACTTGACTTCAAATGTCACATCTATTCTATTCTGTTCTATTCTATTCTATTCTATTCTATTCAAAGTAGTTTCCCAATTTAAAATGTTACTTTACTTAACATACTGAACATAAGAAACTGATATGTGATCTCAAACCTCGTTGGCTGTCTGAATTTTGAATTCTGACATTTTGAAAAAGCTATGGCAACCAATACAGTTCACGTCAATCAATTACCAAGAGAGCCACGTTCATCTGGCCTCCAGTAATATGACTGTTTACCCCTTTGCATGCGGCTCTGTGAAATACAAGCCTCTAGTATTGTCTTTTTCAGGCTTGTGACATATTGTCGTAATGTGACAGAAAGCCAGAATGAAATGTGGCATTTTGGAAAGGTCAGTTCATGGCCGTCTCAGAATTCGTCTCCCATCATGACAGTGGCAGTTGTCATATGGATGTTGGCATGTGCAGTCATCCTATAACTTGGAGAAAAAATGCAATGGGACTATCTAAGGATGATGACTTCCTGTTTTCTTGTGACATACTGAATTAAAATGTTTATTATTTGCTTTTAAAGTAATTTTCTGTTAATTTTCATGACTTTTTTTCTTTTTGGTAGGAGTGTGTTAACACTTACATTTTTATTTTAAATGTACACAGTCATTCAAAAGTTTGGGATAAGTAATTTTTTAGAAGAGTTCTGCAGTCCCCCCCCCACACACACTCATGATTGTAAAGCGCTTTGGTGTACAGCAATACACAATAAAGTGCTATATAAATGCCCCATTCATTCATTCATTTTTTATTTAGATTGTAAATTAATGCTGTTCTTATGAATTTTGTATCATGCTTTCCACATATATTAAGGAGTGTGACTCTTTTCAGTATTGAAAATAATAAGAAATGTGACCAAAAACTGGAGTAATGGCTCACGAAAATTCAGCTTTGCCATCACAAGAATAAATTAAATGTTAAGTATTTTAAATGATAAAAGCTATTTTAAATTGTAATTTATATTTCACAATATAAATGGTAGTGTAAATATAATTAATTAAAGTTTAAAACAAACAATATGGGGGGGGGGAAACTATTTATAAAATGTTTAGCAATATAGGCTAGATATTTATGATGAAACATAAAATAACAGAACTACAGAATTAATTTTCAGAATTTAAAGTTCAGAATTAACAACTTTTTTTCCCCTTGATTTAAGCAGCTACACATTGGTTTAGGTTTTTCCATGTATATTAATTAAGGCAATGAATCCGTGTTAAGGTATAACATTATCATTTTAGAAATTTCTCTCAAATTCCCCCGATGAGAGTCCCTCCAGCAGGAGGAGGGGGAAAAGACGTGCTTGTCCCAGAATCAAATCAAATTCCTCTTATCATCTTGTTATATGCTGACGTTATCTGTGCAGGTAATGTGGTTATAAATTCAATTTCAGCCATGGGATTTCATTGTTTACTGATGCTGGTTGCCTTTAGGCAGAGATGCAAGTAGTTAGTACTTGTCAGTGAATTTATTTGAGCTGCACCGTAGATGAAATTTAAAAGAGAGGGGACTCACAGGGGGGCCGACTGTCAAGGGCATGGCTCCAGGTGACGTTTATATGCAGATCCATGTTTTATTCACATCTATTTGCTTTCATGTGGCCACATGGTAGTCTGTGATGGCCTCACTTCGAGACAGGTATTGCTAGTTGATGTCTCTGCTGTCATGTTAATGAGCTTCTTTTAAGTGACACATCTGCCTGGACTACAGGATTTTTATCATTGTATAGAATTCTCTTTAATACTCATTGTAGGTTTATAATAATAAAGCATGTCTCTTTTGTGTGCCCCTCTCTCACCTGTCTCCAGGTAAAGTGAAGGCCCTGTATGACACACAGATGCCCATGTGTCCGATCTGTCATGCTGTGCTGCGGCCAGGAGAGCTGCAGGAACACATGGAGCAGGAGATGGAGCGTCTAATGCAGCTGCACAATAGGTACATCCTCCAGTTCATCCTCAACACACTCTTGACAACAGTCTTTTAATATATATAGACAGCAGATAAGCGCTCTTGATCAGCACAGTGGAGTGCATCGTTTGTTAACTTTGTGGTTTATTATTTTGAGTCGTTTGGGACGCGGTAACACACGGCTCTCTCACAATATATTGCTTTACAGATCTATCATTTTTGCCGCTCAGAAATGCTAGCGCAATCATTCTGCATGTATCAGAAGTTCAGCGTTAGGGTGCGGTTAGCGCTCACACTACATGCGTACCGCGCCCGGGCCCAACTGAACCGCGCTCTGGCCCCCCTCTTCCAACCGAACCAAGAACAGCTAAACGAACCGGAGCGATCACACTAGTAAAAAACGAACCTGGCTTTGGGGGTCAAACGCGCTCGGGGACGGTTAAGATTACCTAGTGTGAGTACGCCCTTATTCTCCCCGCATCCCGCACACACGAGTCTCTACCCGCCCGCACCCGCACTCGCCCATCAAGTGTTGTCCCGCGCCGCTTGTTCATATATAGCTGTACTTTTAAATGAAAAAGTGCACAATACACTACTTTTGAATTCATTATTGAATTTTGTGCATAACAATGCGATTAATCACAGAAAAATCATGCGATTTAATCGCGTTAATTAAAAATTAAAAAAAAAATTTAATTGTTGCACATATATATCCATGTATAAATTAATGCATTTTATTTTATCTATTTTTTATTTAACATTGTTTATTATTATATTTAGCATTTTTTTAATTTAAATTAAATACTTAAATCGAGAGTATCCCAATGCTGACCCAATTTTTCAATCCATTTTGTTGTTATAATAAAAAAATGCCTAAGAAAATTCAAACAATAACTTTATTTGTCTGTTTTTTTGTTTTTGTAAACCATTTAGAAAGAAATGAATACATTTTAATTTAACATTAATATATTAATATCTAATATTTAATTATTTAAATTGAAAAATCTAAAAGAAAATTAAGAAAAAAAAAACTATAAAAATAATATAATATCCAAATGTTGTCCCAATTTTCATCATAATCTAAAATCCTAATTTAAAAAAATATATAAATAAATAACTTAAAAAAAAAATTTTATTTACTTGCTTAGTTACTTATGCTAACCATATAGAAATAAATCCTCCCAACCATTAATACTTCAAACGACTTGGTTGCGGGGATGCTGGAGCGTAATATAAATTCAATAATTTATTTTATTTTTTATTATTTTTATTTTATTAATGCTAGTTTTATTTAACATTTAAATAAATAAATCCCAATGCTATCTGCTATCACACTCTTTTCCACCTCATTCTTCACCTCCAATTCTCATGGAGACGACAAAAATGAAACCTGTCATGTTCCTCTGTAATGAACATGATACAATCCATATAATGACTGAGACAATCAATAATCTATCAACCTCCCTCTGCTTCGCTCATGTCTTCTTTTGTTTTTCCATCCATCCAGCTCAATCTGAGATCATCAGCTGATCAGTCGAGAGTTGATTTGATTTTTTTGAACTGCCTCAGTCTCTTTGTGTCGGCCGGAGCACATAGACAGTAAAGTGCCGCTGACAGTCAGCATGCTCTTCTGTCACTCTTACTCAAATTTCATCCAGGCTCATGAAAATGCATCGCTGCCCATAGTAAAGAGATCAAAACTGGAGACAAGAGCAGGAGAGATGGAGGAAGGGCAGAATTAAAGCAGATTGAGCCAATGAATATGTACACACACATATAGATGCACACAAACTCCCTGACACCTCCTCCCTGTAGCCTGTCCTTTCCAAGACCTTCCAGGTCTTGATGGCATATTTATCTACAGCCTCCGGGCATGTGCACCATGCTTCCACCCTTCTCCCTGTCTCCTTCATCATTGCAACATCACAAATTACAAGCTGTTACATTGTTCCTGACATTTCACAGCCAGTCAAGCTCAAGGCAGTCCCTTCGAAAATCATAGCAAGCTAATAACGCGTTTCCTCAACGTTTGCTATCAGCATCAGACGAGGCAGGGCGGCACATTAGCCACTCTGAACACATGAAAGATTTCTCCAATAAAGAAATTATAGCCATAATCTGCTTAGTGACAGAGCTGTGGACAGTAATTGTGTCAAATTGAACTCGGCCCCAGGGTGTGTTAGAGCCTTCCTGCTGTACAGGACCTTAGTGGAGACAGCTTTTATACATGATTTTTATTTGACTGTGAAGGAAATGTCATTTGAGAACAATATGCAACCTGATCCCTCGTTTCCGAGCATGTTTGCATATTCTGATTCAAGCTTTGTGTTTAAAACAAGACTGAGTTTTGTTGGTAATGGGATTGTGGTGATGAAATATGTGTTAATAACACTCTCTCCTGTTTACAGTCAGGGTCCTGCTCAAAAGGAGTGTCTCGCTGCTGGGCCGCCTAAGGTACGGACTCTCCAATGTACTTCACAACGCTTGTTTTGTACAATTTATTTATGTCTACAGGCAATAATAACAGCTCTACCTCTCTCAGTCTCTGTTCTCTATGCACATAAAGAGAGAGGGTTCCTCCTCTGCCTCCTCTCCACGTCCCGCTGATGAGGCTGTGCACTCCGACAGGTACCAGGTGAGCACGAAATGCACGTTATATACATCTAACTTCATTAGCTTGCACTTCTTTTGAAGAGCATATTGAACTTTAATCAGTTAAAGGTAGAATCAAACTAATTAAAGTGTGGACTTTTCCCATTCCTGGACTACATGTCAATCAAAAGTTTGAGACAGACCTCAGTGTAGTGCTGCCATCTACTGGACTTTAATTGAATTTAAAATAATATTAATGTTCTAAAAATGTTACATTATATTTTCATTCTTCTTAAGAAACTTGAAATTCACTATAGCATCTATAAAGACAGCCTTCATGCTTTCAATGTGGAACTAGCCACAGATAGACAGACCTTCTCAAACCTTATAAGCAGTAACTTAAACAAAAACACTCGCACTCTTTTTGCTACTGTTTAGAGACTGACAAACCTCCCCAAGTCAGATTCCCAGTGAAATGCTCTCCAACAGCAAATGCAATAAGTTTGCTTCCTTCTTTTCTGAGAAGATCAATAATATCAGAAAGGCGATTAGCACATCCTCAAGTTATGCAGAGGTCAGACAGATTCGACCGCAATTTCAAAAATAAGATACTATGTCTGCTTTTAAAGACATTGATAGCAAAATTTTGGAAGAAATAGTACAGCACCTTAAATCGTCAACCTGCTATCTTGACACACTTCCCACATATTTTTTCAAAAGGGTGCTTAACTGTTTAGAAGCAGATCTCTTAGAAGTGGTGAACGCCTCACTTCTTTCTGGGACTTTTCCAGACTCCCTGAAAACTGCAGTTGTTAAACCCCTTCTGAAAAAGAGAAATCTTGATAACACCATATTGAGCAACTACAGACCAATATCAAATATTCCTTTTATAGGCAAGATTATTGAAAAGGTAGTCTTTAATCAGCTGAACAAATACTTAAACTCAAATGGATACCTGGACAATTTTCAATCTGGTTTCCGACCGCATCACAGCACAGAGACAGCGCTCATTAAGATAATAAATGATATTCGCTTAAATTCTGAATCTGGCAAAATATCAGTGCTGGTACTACTAGATCTCAGTGCTGCGTTTGACACGGTCGATCATAACATACTTCTAGAGAGACTGGAAAACTGGGTCGGGCTTTCTGGGATGGCAATCAAATGGTTCAGGTCATACTTAGAAGGGAGAGGTTATTATGTGAGTATAGGAGAGCATAAGTCTAAGTGGACGTCCATGACATGCGGAGTCCCACAAGGCTCAATTCTTGCACCGCTCTTGTTTAGCCTGTATATGCTCCCACTAAGTCAAATAATGAGAAAGAACCAAATCGCCTATCACAGCTATGCAGATGATACCCAGATTTACCTAGCCTTATCTCCAAATGACTACAGCCCCATTGACTCCCTCTGCCAATGCATTGATGAAATTAACAGTTGGATGTGCGAGAACTTTCTTCAGTTAAACAAGGAAAAAACTGAAGTCATTGCATTTGGAAACAAAGATGAAGTTCTCAAGGTGAATGCATACCTTGACTCTAGGGGTCTAACAACTAAAAATAAAGTCAGGAATCTTGGTGTGATTCTGGAGACAGACCTTAGTTTCAGTAGTCATGTCAAAGCAGTAACTAAATCAGCATACTATCATCTCAAAAACATTGCAAGAATTAGATGTTTTGTTTCCAGTCAAGACTTGGAGAAACTTGTTCATGCCTTTATCACCAGCAGGGTGGACTATTGTAATGGTCTCCTCACCGGCCTTCCCAAGAAGACCATTAGACAGCTGCAGCTCATCCAGAACGCTGCTGCCAGAATTCTGACTAGAACCAGAAAATCTGAGCATATTACACCAGTCCTCAGGTCCTTACACTGGCTTCCAGTTATATTTAGGATTGATTTTAAAGTACTTTTACTCGTTTATAAATCACTCAATGGCCTAGGACCTAAATACATAGCAGATATGTTCACTGAATATAAACCTAACAGACCACTCAGATCATTAGGATCAAGTCAGTTAGAAATACCAAGGGTTCACACAAAACAAGGGGAGTCTGCTTTTAGTTATTATGCCGCCCGCAGTTGGAATCAGCTTCCAGAAGAGATCAGATGTGCTAAAACATTAGTCACATTTAAATGCAGACTCAAAACTCATCTGTTTTGTCGCTTTCATAACGAAACACACAGCGTCTCCACGACATGGCGGCGGCGGCAACAATACTACAGCGAGAATCAAAGTTACGCCTTCTTTCTTTGCGTAAACTTTTGGGTGTTATTCAAATCCTTCTTTCTTTGCGTAAACAAATCGGTGTTATTCAAATCTTCCCACAAAGTGACGTAGACCTGTGGGAGCGTGTTTAAAAAAGGTGTTTTAGGAGGGCGTGGACGAGTCTTAACTTTTATAAATGATATCTCTTTGGGTTTGAGACTTTAGTCTTTGCAACTTTAGGGATCTTATCTATTCACGAACAGTTTGTAACAGTCCAAAGAGAAAGGGAAACTTGAAATCGCATCATATGACCCCTTTAACAGTTGGATGTGTCAGAACTTTCTTCAGTTAAACAAGGAAAAAACTGATGGATGTGCCAGAACTTTCTTCAGTTAAACAAGGAGAAAACAAAGATGAAGTTGCATACCTTGACTCTAGGGGTCAAACAACTAAAAATCAAGTCAAGAATGTTGGTGTGATTCTGGAGCCAGACTTTAGTTTCAGTAGTCATGTCAAAGCAGTAGCTAAATCAGCATACTAACATTGCAAGAATTAGATGTTTTGTTTCCAGTCAAGACTTGGAGAAACTTGTTCATGCCTTCATCACCAGCAAGGTGGACTATTGTAATGGTCTCCTCACCGGCCTTCCCAAGAAGACCATTAGACAGCTGCAGCTCATCCAGAACGCTGCTGCCAGAATTCTGACTAGAACCAGAAAATCTGAGCATATTACACCAGTTCTCAGGTCCTTACACTGGCTTCCAGTTACATTTAGGATTGATTTTAAAGTACTTTTACTCTTTTATAAATCACTTAATGACCTAGGACCTAAATACATTGCAGATCACCGAATATAAACCTAACAGACCACTCAGATCATTAGGATCGAGTCAGTTAGAAATTCCAAGGGTTCACACAAAACATGGGGAGTCCACTTTTAGTTATTATGCCGCCTGCAGCTGGAACCAGCTTCCAGAAGAGATCAGATGTGCTAAAACATTAGCCACATTTAAATCCAGACTCAAAATTCATCTGTTTAGCTGTGCATTTATTGAATGAGCACTGTGCTTATTATTTTACAAACAATGCTGTCCTCATAATATCACACTTACTTTTTTTGCTGCCATTTTTCATAGTATAAATTGGTCATTATATTTTAGGTTTGCAGGGTATGGTCAATCCTAAACATAAAAAAATTTGATTTATACCTGAATTGCTGTTTATAACCCATTTTACTTCCACAATATGACATATTTGTGAAACTGGATATTCTGAAAACAAATGTTGTATGATGGCTTAAAGGCTTATTCTTTAAAATAAAATGTTAGGTGTAATGTTTTTGTATGAGATTATGGATTTTGAACCTTCCCTTTTGTTTTTCTTTTTTCATTAGACATTTTTGCGAGTACGAGCAAACAGGCAAACAAGACTCAATGGTACGTTGTCAATTACTTTCAGTATCTCAAAATCCTCTCACTGTATTTCTCTTTCTTATTTTGCATTTCAGTCATTCTAGAGTCATAAACATGCATTGGATCTGACCAAATTCATGTATCTCTATGAATACTAATACAAGTTTTTTTATACAAGTTCCATAAGACATTCTTTGAAAATGACGGTAACACTTTAGAATAGGAAACACTTATTCACTATTAACTATGACTTTTCCCTCAATAAATTCATAATTTGCTGCTTATTAATAGTTAGTAAGGTAGTTGGTAAGTTTAGGTATTTGGTAGGATTAGGGATGTAGAATAAGGTCATGTAGAATAAAGCATTAATATGTGCTTAATTAGTACTAATAAATAGCTAATATTCTAGTAATATGCATGCTAATAAGTAACTAGTTAAGAGACCCTAAAATAAAGTGTTACCAAAATGACATGCAGTAATTATTACAAATTGTTCTCAGACAGCACTGGTACACTTTGAATCACACTTCTAACACAGTTTGAACATTCACAATTAAAGCACCACCCCTGACCTTTGACCTAGCACCCTCACGAGCAGAGCGGATTATTGACCTTTAACCTTTTTATATGTTAACAGTTAAGGAGCTCTGCTGGTGCAGGTGCTACGCCAAACAGAAAGTGAAATCTGTTCATGTTTGGCCTGACTGTGGATTCCCACATGTATCTTCTTGCCCACTGTCTGGTAAGCTGTTCTCCACACACGGCACATGACAGCGGATTCACTACCAACTCTATATTATTTTATTTACATCAAGTTTTGTGTTTAGTAAAATTATAGGTATATAAAGAAGCTTTATCTAGAATGCCAACCAGCACTGATTTAAATTAATCTTAAAGGAGAAAATGACTTTAGAATCATCTTCTACAGATGTAGAATGAGATGATGAAAATTATATAGTATTTAATGTAATATTATGCCCTTGACACAGTTATACACAGAGTATTGAAGCTCTGTACTGTGAAATATTGATACTCTATCATGTTGAATTTTCTATCATTTATCAGGACTGTTAATTTTTATGTTATTTCATTAACATCTAAAAAAGGTGCACTGGACGATTGGTCACAGCAAATTGATCAGGTTCTCGCTCTAATTAATGATCCCCTCTCTGTTATGCTCAACTTCATTGTGATTGTAACAGCCTCAGCTCTGTTTCTACTGTCTTCTTTCACTATATTATGAGCTGAGGCTCCTAAAGATTAATGTCCCTTAACATCATTAGCAGCTCAGCAAAACACAGAGATTTTAATGGGAGTGGTGGATACCGTTCCACAATGCTGAATTTGACTTCTTCTGTGTGTGTTTGAGAGAAGAAGATGCAGAGAATTCTGGAAATCTTTTATTTGTCTTTATTTTATAATCAGATAAACAGATCAGTCCAATTCCCTTGCCATTTATTTATCTTTTGTAGGCCATAGAGGCCTTTCTGTCTTATCAGTTTATGTCAGCTTGAGATCGTATATATTTCCATCATAAAACTGCTACTGGAGAAAAATCAAATCAAAAAATGTATTTATGCTTCATATTTTTAGATAACAATATGAAAAGTGTCAAGCATCAGTAAAAAATCAGCTGTTTTGTTGAGTTTTTTTTTTTCATTGTTTTATTTTACAGCACGCATTGGGAAACTTAAAAGACGGAAAGCAGAGGAAGACCAGGTATGATGAAAAAATGCAGCTTATTTCTCATTGTGCATTTGTTCATTCAAAACAATGAACCTTCCTTCCCCTGTAGTCTGTATTTTCTCTAGATCTGCTTTCACTGACAGATCACAGACTGTTTGTGATGTCTGTACTTGACAGGCAGCATGAGACAGGCGTCAGCTGTCCTGTTCTGCTAAGTCAGTCGTATGATGTATAAGACAGGTAAATGTGGCCAGAAGGATCAGACAAACTATAAACCTGCCTGTGAAATGTCTGTTTCTTTTTATTTTCTGTTTCTTTCAGCTGTGACCTAATGCCAAGAGGGCATTCAGGGCAGGCAGCAGATGAAAGCGTTGTCTCGAGGCTGGTGGAGACATTTTCACCAGAGATTCTGATATTTGTGTGTTTTCTACAGAGAGACGGCGTGTGTGTTGTTGAAGATGGCTCTGTGCTGTCAGCCGGGAGGGAGTTTGAATGGGCCGAACAGAGAAGAATACAGATGGTTTCTGTTCTCAGAGGCTTCAGAGGTACGAAACGCAAACAAACAATTCACAGTAATTAAAATACAAGCCAAATACACAAATACATCCATATAAATCAATCCATGTTTATAAGGAGTCAGATTGGAGTCATGTATCAAATTAGAAAGGCAAATATCTTTAAAAAAAAAAACTACAATAAAAAAGCCACTTAACTTGATGAAATCAGTTGCTAACATCCCAAAACTGAAAACAAAAACTGTCTACAGAGGAGTACTTAGTCCAATTATGCATTGTGACAAACTCAGTGAAAATAATAATGCAGTACTGAAATGTATCAATAGAAAAACAGTGCAAATAAAAACAGATTATTTTATCCAATCTCCATGTGCTACACTGAAAAAAAAAAGCCACTGTGTAGTTTTTACTTTAAAACAATTTTCTCTCAGAAGTAATGGCAAGTAAAGCAATGAATTAAAATTTTGAAGTAGAAATTGTGTTTTCTTGTAAAAATGTACTCCAGTAATCTATGGAAAATAATTTTTTACAGTGTATATATTTTTATGTAAACTAGTAGGCATCATGCTAAATAGAGTAATAGTTTGTTGAAATTGAATACAAATGTCAAGCCTATTTGTAGAGTTAATGCCAATGCACAGCGTTCCCAAATCGGTTACCTATGAGGTTCAGTGACCGACTATGTAAGCAGCAAGGCAGCTCACTTAGTTTTGCAACAGAGCTTGTGTGTGATTAGTTCACAACAGACACGTGAGGTAATGGGAGTGGTGTTAACCTCTTGAGAAGGAGATTACTGTAAAAGCACTTAGACAGGGGTCAAAAACGGAGACAGAGCCGATCACAAAGGACTCAAAGGTCATATAGACCCTTGTGTCCTTAAAAACACTTTTAATTTTATTAGCACTTTGCAGTTCATCAGTAGGGTGCATTTGTATCTCGACCTATTTTTGAATTTCATACTCTGTTCCTTTGGCTGTCTTGCTCTGTAAGGCTTTGTGTTTTTTGTCATTTAATCAATTCTCATATCAAATGTCCTAAGGTTTGGTGAGCAGCACACTGAAAGAACATCAGGACAGCGATGCAGATCTGGATGTGGACGGTGATGATACTTTGGAATATGGAAAAGCACAGTATCCTTATTTTTGCTGTCAGTCAGCACAGTTTATGGCACAGCAAGAACATGCAGTGATCTTTTGTTTTTTTTGTGAAAGCATTTTTGATAATAAGAAATGTTTCCTTAGCAAATGATCTCAGATACACAGAGGCGGATGTGATTCCCTGTTCAGGAAATGAACCCAGAGATGCTGAGGAGAGGCAGGCGTTAAGAGGAGCTGTTTTAAAGTATGCACACACACAAACAGCACATTATTAGTTTTTCTATGCTACTTTAATAATACACAGCGAGTTAGAGATGTAAGTATACCTTAAAGTCAGCATGAAATGAAAATTCATTTATAAGTTATACATCTTATTGTGAACTATTCATTCATGCATGTTTCATTTGTAATTTTTTAAATCACAATACAGAGACAGGATCTGTCACTACTTCTGTTTCATCGTGACTTCAAGTGCATGCTTTTTGAAAGTAGTTTGTGCATATATTCCAGACACTCTGAGCTGTGATGCTCATGTGGGAGATACACGTAGGTTAATATTCAAGTGCCTCCACCCACTCTCCTCCATCCTTCTCCTCTCCAACATCCATGTCATTTTCTTGGAAGAGATCTCTGCAGGATCACGATACAGCATTTCTTAAGTCCTGTTGGGAAATTTGAACTTCTTTCCGTGTGCTCTGGGACAGATTTTCAAGCATTACTAATCGTGCAACTGAGGTCAAGTTTGCACATGGAAGGGACACATGAGGAATTATATATGGCTGACCCGTTCAATAAGAGTACACGAATCAGTTCTTTCTCAGCGGGGCTACATTTTGGCAAGTTCACTGAAGCGTGTTTGACTTGAATCATTAATCAGCTTGATTGATCCATTTATCAGTCGAGGAGTGTCATATTGCAGGGAAACTATGAAATACTTTTTCTAAATGTAATTATTCTGAATGTATTATGTGCGAGTGATTTGTACGTATTTGCATGTCCACCCACAGATTAGAGAAGTTGCATCATCACAAGAGAAAGAGAAAGACTTTTCTCTTTCTCTGTCACACACACACACACGCACAAATTATATATTAGATTATAATATTATATTATATTATACTGTATAGGCCTATATCCCATGGTGCCTCATGATTTTCATATTTAAAAAAATATATGTGTGTGTGTGTGTATGTGTGTGTGTATGTATATATATATATATGCTCACGCACACAATATAAAATATAAAAATATATTAATATAATTTTACATTTAACACAAGATTTCTGATATATGTGTGTGTATATATATATGTGTGTGTATATATATGTGTATATATATGTGTATATATATATATATGTGTATATATATGTATGTATATATATATATATGTGTATATATATGTATGTGTATGTATATGTGTATATATATGTATGTGTATGTATATATATGCTCACGCACACAATATAAAATATATTAATATAATTTTACATTTAACACAAGATTTCTGTTTTGCAGCATATTTTTCTACCTGATCCGTCACCACTCTCCAGTAGGTATTTAGCCTGAGGACGAGGGCAGTTATTTCATATTTCCAGCAGACAGCTACAAGAGAAAACCAGCATTCATTATGCTTATATTTGGCGGCTATTACATGAGGCATTTTTGATGGATCACTTAAACCCCCTGCTGTCATAGTTCAATTCCTGAGAGCTGATTAAATGGGGATGCGTTGGCCAGGATGTTCCTACCGGGGATTAGGGGGCTCTGAGCGAGTGTTATTTAATTGTGGTGAAGTGGAAACACTTGAGTGAGGAAGGGTTAGTGAGGCGGGAAGGAGGACCGTTCCTGACAAATGACAGTACGCCGCGGGGCGCTTGCTGCCCAGCCCTGTGTGGACACGCTAATAAAGCAATTACACTGAGACAATGTTTGCACACTGCGGTGACATGTCTGTCCCTCACCTGCTGTGGGAAAGGCCGATACAAGGGGCAATCTTAAGCTGTTTTTGCCCACACTAAAAGTTTTTGGAATTGTATTGTACTTTTATTAGGTTTATTAAGTTACTTAAAATTTCCATAGGACCTTTTGTGTTTTTTCTTTGATTATCTAACCAATCACACTTCGCATCCATTTACTTGAACATTGACATATGCAGTCAGTGCATATTCATTTATATATGTGAATAACACATATTCAGTGCTTCATTTTTACTGTTCAATATGGAAATACAATAGGGATGCTCACTATCATGTATTACAATGTTGAATTTGCTTCTGAATGCACCTCATTTAATGATGCAATCTGTCTTCTGATTACCGTTCGTGTGTAATTTAGAATTCATAACATGTGGCCCTCAGCGACAAAGCCCTCAGCACGCTGTGACTTTCTAATCAATCTCTGATGGATTTGTTCTTTGTTTCGTTTAGCTTACCGGATGACCCCACCCTCAGTACGCTGGAGGCCCTGAAAACACGCATCAGAGATCTGGAGAAGCAGCTCACACGAGGGGACAGATTCAAGTGTCTCATCTGCATGGTAAGCTTGACCTTGCATATGTATTCAAAACGGAATAAAATGAAATTAATACATATTGATTACTATTCAAATGTTTGTGGTCAGTAATAGACTTGTTTAATGTTTTGAAATCACATGCTTCTAAAGAAATCATTGCAACATGCTGATTTGCTGCTCAAGAAACGTCTTATTTATCAATGATGAAAACTGAAAAATACATTTTTCTTATGCACATAATTTTATTGTGTACATATACTTTTTTCAGGACTCCTACACGGTACCTCTGACCTCCATCCAGTGCTGGCATGTCCACTGTGAGGAATGCTGGCTTCGCACCCTGGTGAGATGAACATGAATCATACTGTACTTAACAAAAGATTTCCTGCACAACCGTGTGACTTCAACAAGTGAACTCTTTATGTTGTTTTTGATTGTTAAATACTATCAGTTGTTATTGATTGTCAAATTATCATTCTCGCAGGGAGCAAAGAAATTGTGTCCACAGTGCAACACTATCACCTCACCTAGGGACCTGAGACGAGTGTATTTGTGAAGGGTTACAGCTGTCCAGTCATCTGCCTGTTTGCACTCTACACAAATGGATCTTTCTGGTCTGATGCAAAACTTAGAAGACGTCTTGCCCAACAGAGTCATTGCTCAAAAGTTCCTGTCGGAATGCAAACCAGTTACTGTACATGAAGACCACTGTGTTCATTTCTTAATGAAATGGTAAAGTTTTAAAGCATAAATCTGCCGTACCAATATTGTAAGGACAGTAAAACCGATCACCAAATGTTGTTTCTATGTATAAAACCTTGTTTTATAAAATATTGTTAAGTTATTCTTATAGAGAATGTTCTAAAGCAAACGGTCATAGTTTTGTGAATGTTTACAATGAAGAGTTCTTTTCTAATTTGGATCTAGCAGTATTAATATCTGAAATTGGTAAGTGGTTAACTTTGAAATCATTCATAAACGGTGTTTTGTGTAGAATGTGCAGAAAAGCAAAGAATCTTGTACATTTATTTTCCATGCTTATGTAACTGTAATTTAATAGTGAATGGGATCCTTTAAATATGGTTTAAGATAAATTATCATTTAAGCTGTTACACAGGTGATAGTGTAATTGTTTATATTATGCATTTTTTGGTCTCATGATGCCCTCATCCTAAGCATGCGTTAAAAGACAAGAGACTGAATATGATGCAAAAATACAAAGCCATTCTCACAAGGTTTGTAGATTCAAAAAGTGCTAATTTTATCAAACAGTTCACATGCATAAACAAAAATAGTTTTTACTACAAGGTTCAGCAACAGATATTCTGAGATGAAATAGTCCCCTGTATATTTTTAACATTTTTTGCTCTTCTACTTCAACGTTAGATGCTGTGTAGATGGAATTGTCTGCATTCTTGTAATGAATTAATATTTAACCCTAACAGGTGATTGGCAGGTTATTGTATTGATATGTACTGTACAGCAGAGCTGCAACGAAGAGCACGTGCTTCCCTCCATTAATAGTGAATGGGGTCCTTTAAATATGGTTTAAGATAAATGATCATTTAAGCTGTTACACAGGTGATAGTGTAATTGTTTATATTATGCATTTTTTGGTCTCATGATGCCCTCATCCTAAGCATGCGTTAAAAAACGTTAAAAGACAAGAGACTGAATATGATGCAAAAATACAAATCCATTCTCACAAGGTTTGTAGATTCAAAAAGTGCTAATTTTATCAAACAGTTCACATGCATAAACAAAAATAGTTTTTACTACAAGGTTCAGCAACAGATATTCTGAGATGAAATAGTCCCCTGTATATTTTTAACATTTTTTGCTCTTCTACTTCAACGTTAGATGCTGTGTAGATGGAATTGTCTGCATTCTTGTAATGAATTAATATTTAACCCTAACAGGTGATTGGCAGGTTATTGTATTGATATGTACTGTACAGCAGAGCTGCAACGAGGAGCACGTGCTTCCCTCCCTCAGCAGGTGGAATTAATTCTTAATGCAGGATATGGACGATGAGGCTGATCTCTGCTTAGCCTTCACTCCTCTCCACTGACTGCCAAGCAGAATAAAGGTCTGCTGACACTGAGTCACTATAGGTTACGACATTATGACTCAAGGAACTAAGCTCAGAACTAACAGAAAAGGAGCTCAATTTGCTTTGTGGTATTTTAGCAATAGTTTTGTTACTGTCTAGACACTCAAGTAAAGTTACTACAGGTAACTGAAAGATCGTGAAGCACTTTTGATAGAACTGAAATTGAATGAAACATAAAACCAGCTTTGTTTTATGATATGTATTTTGTACAGACTCATCTGTTTTTCTTTGACAAAAAAATAAACTAAAGTTGTTGTCTAACAGATGTCATTGTCGGCCTTAAAATGGTTTTCAGTAGGCTATATACATGAGTCAGCACCAAGGCACCAGCATTTGGACATAAATGTGGAGCTATTTAGAGGTACGTTTATGCATTTTACAGACATTTTATTCAAAGCTACAGTACTTAAATTGCATTAAATGTGTAAATTTAATCAATTAATGTACTGTATTCCCTGGGAATCAAACCCATGGCGCTGGCATTGCCTGTACTTCTATTGTTTGAGCTGAGATGGTAGCAGGTACAAAAAATAACCAGCATTTCCTCTTTCCTTTCGGTCTATTTATTGCATCTGAAGTATCTTAACACCACCTGGCCAGTTCGTTTTAGCCATTCTTAAAGATGCCTTTTAATGAATGACCTGATAAAGGGATGTCTACGGCTGATGTCCTGACATATCTCTAATTAGCAGCAGTATATGGACACTCATCTGTGTGGATTTAGGTTAGCGCTGGATTAGCCTAGCCTTGTGTCTAATGCAAAAGGAAGTGAACTGCTGCACTACTCTCGCAGTGTATTTCACTTTAAAACTCCCAAATGTGACCAAAAATTATATTTACACTTCCAGCCCCAGCAACCCTAACTAATGAAATTATTTTGGATGCTTTGCAAGGGAGCAGAAGTGTCATGACTCTACTATATGCAGCCAGTTGTGAGGAGATTTATGTAGAAATATGCAGCTTTATTTGATTGTGATTTTTTGAAGACTCTGTGGAGACTTATGAACTAATGTTCAACTTTATTTGACAAAATTAGTTTTTTGATTCAGCCATGTGAAATTTCAGTTCATTTCTCAGAGTGAGCAATAGATTCAGGCCTACACCTTTAAATAACATTTAGCTGACTATGCATTGTATGATATTGTATGATAATTTAATAACAATAATATAATTTCAGTAATTATTATTTAGCACATTGTATTTTTTTTTAAAAAATTTTTAAAGATCAGAACTCAAATTTGACAGTGAATTTTAGTTTTAAAATTCCACATTGCTTGAAAATATGCATAAAATATAATTCGTGGTGTAGTTTGAATATAATTTCATTTTATATTTCCATAATACTATATTTATAATTTACAAAAACATTATATAATTTGAATTTTGCCTTATTTGGATTATTTACAATGCATTACAGGAAAGACTGGGACTAGTTGTCACAATTTTTAGTTATATAGTTATATACGGTGTTGTTATTTTTATATACTGTAGCCTATATGTTTAGTTTTATATAACATTTCTCAGGCTGGATGTTAATATGGACTTATCTACAAAAAGCTATAGAACATTTTCACCATTATTTCTCAGGAAAAACAAATGATTACGGCTTTTCAGAGTTTAGTATGATTAGTAGCCTCTTATCTCTGTCATAACAAATACACTAGACCTGCTGTTTGATTGGCTGAGAGTAAACGGAGGCGGTGGTAATTGTCACTGGCAGTAAGCTGTGGCAGTAAGTCAGTGAGTTAGAAACACACACTTACATACTTCACCATCTAACCTGCACAGACAAGGTAAGAGGCTGAGCTGTCTTTGCTTTTTTCTGGTGTTCAAAATTTAGAGGGCAAAATGTATGGTTTATTGTAATGTAAATGGTTTTAACAATAACAGTAATAACAAATGGTTTTATTACACAGTGATCAGTCTTAAAGGATACTGGACACACATTGGATTTTTATTCATTTAATTTGTAAAATTAAAATATGAATTTTAGTTTTTAAATTTCATGTTGTCTTGAAAATAAAAGCACACTTTAAATATTCTTATTTTTAATTTTTTTTGTTATTTTTAATTATTAATTTTTTTTTTTTTTTATTTTTTTTTTATCGTCATCATAAGACAGAAACACTTGAACATGCAGTAGCCAAAATATGTCATTAGGGATATTTGATGGAATAAACAAAGAACAGTCAAAATGAACAAACTGCTAGTAGGCAACTGTATATTTATTCTAGAGTTTTCCCAGATCAGACTGAGTGTCCAGTTGGTTTGTCTAGTCTCCAGCAGAGTCCCTAAAAAAATGGACTGGACATGATTCCAGACAGACACTGTAGAAAACATTAAGACAGGCTTTAGGTCAGTGGGCCTTTGTCATTAGGCTTACATGCTGGGTAATCCTCTTCATTGGCCTAACCTGACTTCATTAAGACATTTTCATGGCGCTTTACATGAACATGTAAATCCTTTGCCACCATGCAAATAATGTAAATGCTTTGCTAAATTGCATTATTATGAAAGACAGACTCTCCAAAGTTCATTTATAACACCTCACAAACAACTTTTTTAAAATCTGTCTTGAGCCAGCTGGAACATCAACACATTCAAACATTTTAAAGTTACTTTGACGACTTCCATGGTTCCATTCTGTGTTATAAACTATGCAAAATAAATGAATAATAAATGCTTCTTAGCCAGGAAATAGGGTTGTATTGTTTTGTTTTACTTCGTGTGCACTGTGCCCTGTTCTCTATTACAAGACCCAGTCCACAGAGCTCAAAACAGAATCACTAATCACCCGGATCAGTGGATTAGTTCCTGAGCTTCTCTCTTGGAGGGACGCAGGCGTGCAATAGGCTCAGTGTCTGCCCATGTCAGCTTCTCTAGCTTATAGCACTCTCTCTCTCTCTCTCTCTCTCTCAGCTGGGCACCAAGACAAAAGCTTCCTATTACTTGACCTAATCCGTGTTCAATACGGAAGGTTTTTGTTTGTTGTGATTGAATAATAAAGACTTTTATGTACGATTTAAGAAATGACACTTAAAATACATCTTTTGTAGCATTTTATGTTAGAATGTGGTACCATGCTATACAGTATAACTCTAAAAACAAACTAAATCTCTCTTGAACTATTATGGTTTCATGGTCCTCATTACAAGTGAATCTGTGTTTAATGTGTAATCTATTTTTCATTTTCTTTTACTTTGTTTGTGTTTTGAGGATGAAGCATGTCACGCAACCTATCCGTGTTTGCATCTGTCTAGTTGGCTGCTATTGTAGTGACAGATGGATGTCTGCCAAAATACTGTAGAGTCTGATTGAACACATGCCTTTTGACGTCAAAAGATATGGGAAGCATTTCACCTGCCTTGTAAAAGATGCTATGCATTTTTAGCTGCATTTAATGTTACAAAACATTTCTTTTGATTAAATACTGTTCCTTTGAACGTTCTATTAATCAAGAATCCTGAAAAAATTGTATCAGAGTTTACAGAAAAATATTAATCCACACAATGATTTTCAACATTGTTGATCATTTAAAAAATGCTTTGTGAGCATCAAATCAGGATATTAGAATGATTTCTGAAGGATCATGTGACACTGAAGACTGGAGTAATGGCCGCTGAAAATTCAGCTTTGCTATTACAGTAATAAATTATATTTAAAAAAAAAATATATATATATAGAGAGAGAGAGAGAGAGAGAGAGAGAGAGAGAACAGAAATGTTTAATTGTCATACTATTTCACAATATTGCTGTTCTTACTGTAACTTTTGAACAAGAGCCTATACATTTTAAAACATTTTTTAAATGTCTCTGCTATCTACAGACCTGCGACTCATTGAAAAAAATGTGTTGCATACAGTAGTTACTATATTATATAGTAATATAAACCTTCTACAAAGTAGTCGGTTTGTAGATTTAATCACCAAAAAACTTGGCTTATCTCACATACACTTTAACAAACAAACAAACCTGTTTTGATTGTCTCACAGAGAAATGTCAGGACCCAGGCCTGTAGTTCTGAGTGGCCCATCAGGAGCTGGAAAAAGCACCCTGTTGAAGAGACTCATGAAAGAATATGAAGGGGTTTTTGGATTCAGTGTCTCCCGTGTGTAACATTACAGACAAATTAGACACAAGACAAGTAACCAAATGACAAGAATGCTGGATGAACATTTTGATACCTTGATCTTTCTTTCTGCAGACACCACCAGAAATCCTCGGCCAGGAGAGGAAGATGGAAAAGGTAAGGCAGAATTCCCCACTTAACAACTATAATAAATGAGAGGCTTGCTTTATCACAGAAACAAATAATGTCAGATACGAGTTCAGAAACAGAATAAATAACAAACTGAAATATATACCTGATTCTACTTGCCCAGTGTAGAAAGTGAATGAGAGAAAGATAAGCAAGTGGAGCATACACCACCTACATTCCCATCCAATTTGAAAGCCCCTTCTGCCTTAGTCCATAACTGTCTTCTTTGTTGCTTCTTACTCCCAAGTGAACTGTTTCGATTAAATTCCAAACATATCACCACATTTCACAGGGGTAAATTTCTCTTTTTATTCCCAAATGTGCCTTTGTCGTTTTCTCTAGGGCTGAATTGTCTCCCAATGCTTCTGGGGGCTACTTTACTTCCTGTAGCAGACGTCCTGTCCTCTGAGACATCTGAAGGTGTAGATTTGGTTTCCATTATTGGTCGTAATTGGTTATTACTGATTATTGGCATATCTAATGTGATGAGAAAGTAATGGGGGTTACTTTCATCTTCTAAAATCTAAAAACTTTGTAAGCGAATTACATTTCAGGCCAAAATGACAAGATATGATTGACATGTTCTCTCTGACATGAATGCCAGTGTGCACTTCGGAGTAAAAAGCCTTTGAAAATAGCCCCCTGTGTTCCCTAGGTTTTCTATGTGATGTGAACTATGACATCACACTCCCCACAGCACAAATTCCCCGAGACAATCATTAGCATCACAACAGAGCCTTAAAATCATTTCTGGGCCATTTAATGAACAATCGAAATATTTCTAAAATCTGTTTAGGTCACATGGGCAAATTATTATTTTTTTCTGCACAATTTACACAAATAAATTAAATGGACAGACTGAAAAACAACAGTAGAGATATTTAAGGTGGAATTGAGGAATACTGCATCTAAAAATTATTTTGTAACTATAACCAGCCAATTTTATTGGTTTGTTATTCTTATGATGTTTTTCCAGACAAATGTTGTTATGCTAATGGGAGTCTCCATTGCAGTGCTGCCACGGATGATGTCAGTGTTTTGCCCTCCTGTAGTTGTGAATTGTTTGTCTTGTGTTGCCTGCAGAACCATTACTTCCCGCTTTAGATCCCCTCTGATGTGCTGTTGTGGAGTTAAACCATCGGAATGGTATGAATCCAGCACTGGAGCTTTCTCATGACTTCTTTGTGAGATTATTTTATGTGCGAACACAGCTATTTTTGTATTTTTGAAGTTTAGAGTTTAGAAGTTTCATTCACACCATTCCCATCATATTTAGTAAGATCAAGCATTTTAACGCCGTATCATAGGAACGGAGCTCGTGAAATAAACATTTGGCGCCCTCTGCTGAGCATAAAGAATTCTGTTTTGTTTGGCAGCGAAAAGACTTGAAACGTCACATAGAAATTATTTTATCATTTAGTCATCCTCTGAAAAGTTCTTTTTTTATATATAAACCTTTATTTTAATATTTTACGAGTACCTGGTTAATAGAATATATAAAATGAACACCCTTTCAGCTCATTTGATGACTAGCAACAGACCAGCTTACAATTGTTAACAGTCACAATTTGTTTGGTTTTACAATTAATCTTCATATATTTCTGTCCTCAACCCAGATTACCACTTTGTCACCAGAGAGAAGATGCAAGAGGGAATTGACAATGGCGAATTCATTGAGAATGCAGAGTTTTCTGGGAACATGTATGGAACCAGGTACATTTTATTTGTAAATCGACATCTTGTATCTGATCCCATTATCCTCTTAGTTCAACACAGAGGTACTTCACTGCTAATTCTATGTCTTCATACCAATGCCCCAAAGTAATGATTTTGAAGTAGCTAAGATTGTCCATAAGCGTAATGTCGATAACAACAAAAAATTTAAATGTTATTGCTCATCAAATTTACTATCACTTGCAGCAAATCATCCATAGAAGATGTTCAGGCACAAAACCTCATCTGCATCTTGGATGTTGACATACAAGGAGTGAAAAACATTAAAAAGACTGATTTGAACCCCATATATATCTCCATCCAGCCACCTTCAATTGAGATCCTGGTAAATTGATAGAAATATTCTCAGTTTCATTATACAGCATTTAAATTGTGATCAAATACAGGAAGACGTTTTATTGTCCTACAGGAAAAGCGTCTGAGAGACAGACAAACAGAGACGGAGGACAGTCTACAGAAGCGTCTGGAGTCAGCAAGGATTGACATGGAGCTCAGTAAGTGATACTTTCAGTAAATCGGTTGTGTTTGAGCAAAAACCTTTATTCCCTTGCCATTTTCTCCTCTGTAGGTGAGGAACCGGGAGTTTTTGATATGGTAATCATTAATGATGACCTGGAAGAAGCCTATGAGAAACTCAAAAGTGTTCTTATTGAGGTAAAACTATTTTATATCTGTAAAAAGATTGCATATAGTTTTTCTTACTTTCATAAATAAATAACACTGAGTTGTTGGGTTTTTCCAACAGGAAATTGAGAAGGTGCAAGATGCCAAGAAATAGGAAAGGAAAAGCGGCACTTTTGACCATTCTACCCGACAACACAGGACATGAAGCCTTTTTTTTCCAGCCTTGTACGGTGCAATCATGGTGTTGGTTCTCATGTCAGACTCTAAAAACGATTAACTTAAATGGCTAATCAAGATGGGTGCTATGTTCAAAGGAGTGTGCTATAGAGCTTTTCTCTGTGGGTGAGAGAAAATCTATGCATGTATGTTAAAAACATCTCACTTCAATTGAAGACTCTTCTCTATTAACTCTCTCGAGCATGTTAGCACCTTGAATAATGAAGGGAGAAAACTGTAACAAATACGAGTTCAGTTGATGATGATAGTTTGTTTATCATCAGCATGTTAGTTCTATAGTAGAGAAATGATTGTTTTTAATATGTATGATCTTTGTAGAGAGCTATTACAGCATGTTTGATTCTCAGTTAGCCTTCAACATGTGAATGTATTCAGCCGAATGGTTAGTTTGAGATGCACATTCATGTTTCTAAACTTGTGTTGAATATAAAATAATGTCACTTTGGGTTAGCTGAAATAAAATAAAATGAGCTACAGCTACTTTAAATCATTTCTCCATTATCGTTTTTCTAATTCTCTTTTCTCTTTTAATGTCAAAGTGAAAGTTAAGTGAAATAAAGTTACTAATCTCCTAATTTATTGTGTTATAAATAAATATAGCATTATAATATGCAAAGATATTAAACATATAAATAGCACGAATCACATTTTTACGCCTCATCAGTTGTTCCCATTCCCAAACGCACACTGTAAGCGTCAGTAACCATGGCAACTGCAAACATTGGCGGAAGTGAAGGTGAGAAACGTGTCGTGGTTTCTAAATAAGCTGTTAGCTGGAAAACAAATATGATATAGATTATAAACCTGCTATTGTTAAGGTAAGATTTTTCAGTTTTAAGTGCAAAGATATTAAACATATAAATAGCACGAATCACATTTTTACGCCTCTGACATCAGTTGTTCCCATTCCCAAACACACACTGTAAGCGTCAGTAACCATGGCAACTGCAAACATTGGCGGAAGTGAAGGTGAGAAACGTGTCGTGGTTTCTAAATAAGCTGTTAGCTGGAAAACAAATATGATATAGATTATAAACCTGCTATTGTTAAGGTAAGATTTTTCAGTTTTAAGTGTGCATTATAAAGCAAATGGCAAACAACCACAATCCGACAAAAAGCTGTTTTATTACTGTAAACAAAAAGTGTACTGGCAAAGTAATTACGTTCGGGTCCTTCCACTTCTGGAGAAATGGATAATGTGTAATATCTGATGTTTTTGGTGAAATTCTTTGATTATGGTTCGTTTTTATATTCAGACAGTAACAGCTTTTCTAAATGAACCTTTAGAAATAATGTACAGGCCTCATACAGTATACAGTTGTCACAAGCACTGTATCTCATAATGTATGACACATTTTGATAGATAAAATGTTTTATGTGTTGTGATTTTATACTTCTGAATCTATTAAATATATCTAAATATATCTTTGTTCTGGATCTATTAATGACCATTTATGCTGGACAACTGTTGAAAAAAACAGCATATGCTGGTTTGTTTTGAAGCATGGTAGCTGGTTTGAGCTGGTTATTAGCTGATACTGAGCAGGAGCTAGTTGCTTAGGACCAGAGGCGGACAGTAACTAAGTACATTTACTTGAGTATTGTACTTAAGTACACTTTTTGAGTATCTGTACTTTACTTGAGTATTATTTTTTCTGGAAACTTATGACTTTAACTTCACTACATTTGAAAGACAAATATTGTACTTTTCACTCCACTATCTATCAAGATCCTCGAAGTAGAAAGTCGTTAGCAGCTTTGAAAGTCAGTGGGTGATTTTTTTCTTCTCTAAAATGTGACTTTATTTTTTCAGACAGTTTATCAGTAATCACTCTTGTGGCTACATGAAGAGATTTCCCAGCATTTTTTGAGCACTGACCAGTACCAAATGTGATATTTATTTACAACAATTCAATAATAATAAGTTAATATTGTGGTTTATATTAGACACAATATTGTCTGATTTTGCTAAATTGTGTAAGTGAAAATATTACCTATAAAGCAAAGAAAATTTACTTTTGGTACTTAAGTACTTTTAAAAGCAAGTACTTCTGTACTTTTACTTAAGTAAAAATCTTGTCTTTACAACTTTTACTTGTAATGGAGTAATATTTGACCAGCAGTATCTGTACTTTCACTTAAGTAATGGAGTTTGTACTTTGTCCGCCTCTGCTTAGGACCAGCACGACCAGCTTAAACAAGCCCATGAACAGCTAAGGACCAGCTCAAACCAGCTGCCATGCTTCAAAACATGCCTAACCAGCATATGCTGTTTTTTTTTCCTCAACAAGCAAAACACTAATATATTTGTCCGTTAGTAACACGTACGTTAGCTGATATTGTTCATTGTCTCCCACAGTCTGTGAGATGCTTGAGTCATGTCTAGCTAGCAGTAAGGAGCAGGCCTCCATCAGTCAGGTGATGTGTTTCCTCCATGAGTGGGATCAGGGCAGTAAGACGGTGCGCAGTCTAATGCTAAGTGACTTTCTGGCCAAGAACACTAGAAAGACATGTCCTGAACTGGAGCTTGAGTTTGCACAAGTTGCCAGCCTGTTCCTTGCTCGGCTCACTGCCTGGATAAGACTAACGTATGGCACTTTATCTATCTGTGCTCTAAAAAATTAGATACCGTCTGAATATCTGACTATTAAACTTAAGTTGAACTGAGAGACATCAGTCCTGCCATGTATGCCTCCTTACATTTTTTGTTTCCAGCTATACAAACTCAAGGAAGGGGATAAAACCGAGGGTCTTCGCCTGCTCCAGATCATCGCCAACGCGGGCCAAAAATATAAAGAGCTAATCTGTGAAAGCTACGGTACTTACACAGCACAACTGCACAACAAACTACCAATCAAGAAGTGAAACAGCTCCAGCTCTTTTTTCAGCTATGTATTATGGAATTAGATTTTGCAACATTTCCATGAAATATTGTGAGGTTAAAACCTTGCATGATTCAATCTGGATCCGTTTTGAAGGTTGGGGATGTTGACAGGGGCCCATGGAAACCCCAAATACCAGAATCAGGTGTACAAGGGCCTGATCGCCCTGCTGACCTGCACCTCACCAAGAGCACAGCAGCTTGTTTTACAGATCCTATGTATAATTCAGGTATAACGGTGTTGCAGGATGACAAGAGCACCAGAAGAATCTTGAATTGTTTAAAAAAATCTGTACTATTGTATATGCATTAAGTTTGCATTAACTTTTTTGTATAAAAAAAAATCAAGATTTTAAATTAATTTATAAGGGAAAAGTATATATTGTACAGTAAACTGGTCACCTTTTTACATTTTAGCTGTTTTGCAGCTCACTTTAATTGTCTTGCGATATGATAGTTTAATTTTTAAAAGTACAAATATATCAGATAGTTCCGGATAGAATATGAGCTCATGAAAACTGCACTCATAATAAATAATCATTTAAGAACTAGATATATAATTTTTTTTATTTTTATAATTTATTAAATTTGTTTTTTGTTTCGTTTTCTTTTGTTTTGTCCAGCCCATTGTAAAAACAGCCCATCACAGCATAGTGGAACCCTTATTAAATCTGCTGAGGTCCTTACATTTAGAAGTGCAATATGAAGGCAAGTGTACATTTCAAATTTGACATTATTTTTTGTTGCTTACCCTACTGTGAATCCTACCGTTTCATTTGTACTTTTGTTTTTACTTCCAGCAATAGAACTGATAACAGAGCTCATGCAAGCAGAGGTTAGACTGGCTCTGCTCAGGGGTCTGGTGGCTTTTCTCAAACCAACTAAAGAGAGAAATCCCAAACACAAGTTCCTAGAGGGTATGATCTGTTGCTCATTTTCTTTCAATTAAAGCAAGGCATAAAACTTGTGTAACTGCCAAGGAATTTGTTGTTTGCAACTGAAACAGTAGTTCTCCAATTACAATACTGCTTTGTATTATGATCACGTTACAGCGTGGAGACGTCCTTAATTCAACCTCCCAATTGTTACCTTTTGGGCTTTGTAATTTAATTTGGAGCAGATGTAGACGAGATGAGAAACAAACATGGATTGTGGCTTGAATTAGCATCTTTCTCAGTTATTGATTTGTCTGACATAAGAGTCATAAACAGTCCTGTGTTGTATTTGAAATTCAGCTGAAACAATTAAATTGTTTTGTTAGATCCAGAGGTGGCCAAAATAACTGATTCACTCCCTGTGCTTCTCCAGCAAGCAGCTTCTGCAAAAACCATCAGGTACTTCAAACAATGGATACATTCAAGACATATTGCATGGAAAATATTATATAAGACATGTTGATCTGTGTGTTTATTATGTACGATATATTGACATGATGTTACAGGATTCTGGCACAGAGAAGTGAAGAGATATCCAAAGAGCTGCTCTCTCTCCGAGTGATCCATCACTTACTGTATGCAATGGGGAACAAGGAACATGCAGATTCCCAGAGACAAGCCAGCCTGGCTTTGGAGGTTCAAATAAAACTACCCACTACCCACACTCACTCATTCTTGCATACGCTGATTCTGCATCAGTCAAGTCCCAGAGACAAGCCAGCCTGGCTTTGGAGGTTCAAATAAACTACCCACTACCCACACTCACTCATTCTTGCATACGCTGATTCTGCATCAGTCAAGTAAATGCAGTATTGGGCAAGCAATAGACCAATGAGAATCTGATATTAATGTGTAATGTCTGTTTAGCATTTTGTGCGCATGTATTCAGTGGTGGAAGAGCATGTATGCAGAGCAATGGGCACCAGACTGTTTGAGTCTTTTATGGTGAGGTCTTATTGTGGAGTGTGTGTATATATTTCAATAAAAATATCAATAGTCAATATAAAAATATTAACTTTAAAATGTTTGTTTGCATGTTGTTTATAGCACAATGCTGATGTCCTACATTTGAACATGGATGACATTTTACGCTCAAATAAAGTGAACATTTCATGTGGTGAGTTGACAAATCTAGAGAGACATAGCTAGGTTGTATGTTTTTTGTCTTTATTTGAAAGACACCAGTGCTTAATTACAATGTCCTTTTATTTTTCTACAGTGCTTGAGGAACAGAATTCAGATTCTTGAACACAACCTTTTTTTTCTTGTTGTTGATGGTGTTTTTATACAAAATAAGTGATTACAAATAACTACGTCTTCTATAGCATATTTCTTTGGTTCAACTTAATATGGGTGCACTAGAAAACTCAAGCATTACATTATAAAATAGATTGTAATGTCTATGTCATGTAAGCATCATAAAGTATGCTCACTTTAGCTAATAGCTATATTTAGCTATAACTCTTGAATGGAATGAGATATTTTTGCCAAACTTGGTACACATCTGTATGAGCTCATTCTTTGGTGAAATAAAACAAAATGCAGCGTTTGGCCATTTGGTGGCGCTATAATAACGAAAAAAAATGGCTATAACTACACTACGGATTAAAGTGATTATTACGTTTTGAATATGGATATTTTTCTTACAAAAATTTGTATTGTCTCATGTAAGCATCATAAAGTATGCTCACTTTAGCTAATAGCTATATTTAGCTATAACTCTTGAATGGAATGAGATATTTTCGCCAAACTTGGTACACATCTGTATGAGCTCATTCTTTGGTGAAATAAAACAAAATGCAGCGTTTGGCCATTTGGTGGCGCTATAATAACGAAAAAAAATGGCTATAACTACACTACGGATTAAAGTGATTATTACGTTTTGAATATGGATATTTTTCTTACAAAAATGCATCGATTCGCTACAGGAGGCCTTTGTTCATCCCCCGGAGCCGTGTGCGACAATTCTTTATGGTTGGGCACTTTTTATTTCACTTCTTTTGGACTGAAGCACTGCAACACCCGCTGACTGAAATGATAGAAATTGGAATAGCCAGGACAATTTTTAATATAAGTCAGACTAGATTCGTCTGAAAGAAGAAAGTCATATACACCTAGGATGACTCTGGGGTGAGTAAAACACAGCCTAATTTTCATTTTTGGGTGAACGAACCCTTTAAGTACCAACTTTGTCTCAGATGTTTCTCCTAAAATTGCTTAGGAGAAATAAAATGGATACAAATGAGACGATGGTCAAAATACATAACGTATGAAGTCACCATCATTGTTGGTTGTTGAAACCAATCAGCAAATGTTTTCTCAGCACATTTTTTGTGATGAAAAGATCATTCATTAGTTGCAGCAAGGTTGTCATATAATGATTTTGCTTGAAATTGATTCAGTGCTAGTAAGTGTGTAAGTCATGTAAGTCATGCTGCAATGCATTCTGGGTTTGTCGCCACTGCTGATGTTTGTATGTGGAGTGTCTTAAGTTTGTCTTGCTGGCCAGAAAAAAGATTTTGACATGTACATTTTTCCATCATGACAGCTGCATCTGCTTAACCAAACATCTCTATAAACTATTAACAACATGTCTTTATTGCACACTAGTTCAAAAACTGCACATCCATCATTCTCTATCAGCAGCCTTCATTATGAAACACTACTGCAACTGCTGACAGAGAAATAACGTTAATTAAAGGTGAGCACCAAGAGCCCAACCAAACCAAAATCTATCTAACAAAAACACACAGATGAGTCTGGATGAAGCCCAAATCCAGCATGTAGAGGTTGTGTGAATGTTGTGTTGAATGTGTGTAAGTGTGTGAGTGTGTGTGTGTCGGAGACGCTGTAGAAGGACAGAGTGCCGGCCGGACAGTCCACATACACTCCTACTCTATTAGATGGGAACGGAGCAGGTATATCTGTGCTACTTTTAGCATGTATTGCACAGTAACTGCTATCTGTGCATACAAGAGTCCAAACCTTTTCATTGTATCCAAAAAAACAATCATTATTGTCGCCTTTTCTCTTTATAGATTTATATACCATCGATGTATAAGCCACGCCGCTCCATTCAGCCTCCCAGTAACAGTGTCCAGTCAGACTCTCTCTACTCAGAATATTACAATATTCATCAAACCTGTCTGGATGATCTGGATACACCTGCTTCTCTTTCACATGAGTCACTAAACGATTTCCTTTAGACAAAGCAAGATGATGATGTGCCGTGTTTGAATCCATAGTGAGATAACAGGAGTCTGTAGATGAGACACAAACATTAATAACACGGTGCAGGAGCTGAGTGAGGCTTGATGTGAAAACATGTCAAAGAACAACAACTCCCACTTTAATCCGAGGGTAGGTTGCACCAACTGGATGTAAAAAATCTGGATGTAAGCCCTATGTGGTGTTTAACTACATCAAGATTAGTGATAAAAATGTACACTTGTTGACCAATCTAAAACTATGACTAGGCGCAGCTACACTCGGTACAGTAGATGATGCTTGTCCCAGCAAACTCATTCTGTCACCATGATGCTGTCACAGACTTTCAGTTTATTTTCATCTTCATGGACTATTAGTTTTGTTTTCAAGGACTTCTGATTGGTTATCTTCAATCACATATTTTCCTTTGTTCAGTTTTCCCGCCACTCTTTAGTTGTCATGGTATCCATCTAATCAGCTCAGGTGTTAATCATTATTTCATTCATTTGGTTTGTACTTAAGTTCCTGTCTGCACACTCTTCAGTTGTTCTGGTATTGCTTGTGTGCTACCACACTGTTACGCTATTTTGAGTATATTGGAGTTCTTTAATAAACCCTGTTTGATTTTTAGTCTTTGTCTTCATCTTGGACTACACGTGACAGATGCCAGTGTGTTACTATGGTAAATTTACATTAACTGCATCCAATGATGCATGAAAAATGGTGAGCTTAGAAAAAATAATTACTCACAGGATGAAACAAGGGAAATTATAGCACATTTCAGTCACAGCAGTCATTGAAGCGCTGCTCTGTTCCCATCGCTTTCATGTATAACTGCAGTGATAATTTGTTGATTATTAATTCAAACAACTCAGCACTGCTGAAACCAAAGATTTTGGTAAAATTTCTCTAGCCATATATGTATTTTAAAACATTGCCGCAGTCTCATGACTCTTTCACACATAAAATTCCAGCTTATTGTGTAGCCTGTATTAGACACGTTATTGTCTCAATGTTTTAATGTATTTTATTTTCTCTATAGGAAAAATGTTAAGACTTGACACTCCGAGGTGTAAGACTGACACTCAATATGCCTAGATGGTACAACGGGTACAAATTTTATGCAGGGCATTTTATGTTCAGAATAGTTTTACATCCGGGTGTATGTCCAGCTAGTGCAACCTGCCCCAGATGACTGTCATTTGATTCCTCACAGACTGACCTTTTTATATCCTTATTGTTTTAATTACAGGTAAATGCATCTAATTATAATACATCTTATGTGCTGATGTGTTTATTAAAACTTACATTTTTTCAGTCCTGGTGTTAGTCTGCTCTCTCCGCCGTAATCCAACCTATAGACACACAAATGGTCATGCACAGATATGAATGGATCTAGATAAAAGACAATGAAATGATGCTGTATGCATGTTTACAGACTATGTTGTACATACTTGAGTGTTTCCAGTTTGTAGTTTGTATCGTTGAGTCTCTGAGGTCGTCTTTGTCTTCATCTTGGACTACACGTGACAGATGCCAGTGTGTTACTATGGTAAATTTACATTAACTGCATCCAATGATGCATGAAAAATGGTGAGCTTAGAAAAAATAATTACTCACAGGATGAAACAAGGGAAATTATAGCACATTTCAGTCACAGCAGTCATTGAAGCGCTGCTCTGTTCCCATCGCTTTCATGTATAACTGCAGTGATAATTTGTTGATTATTAATTCAAACAACTCAGCACTGCTGAAACCAAAGATTTTGGTAAAATTTCTCTAGCCATATATGTATTTTAAAACATTGCCGCAGTCTCATGACTCTTTCACACATAAAATTCCAGCTTATTGTGTAGCCTGTATTAGACACGTTATTGTCTCAATGTTTTAATGTATTTTATTTCCTCTATAGGAAAAATGTTAAGACTTGACACTCCGAGGTGTAAGACTGACACTCAATATGCCTAGATGGTACAACGGGTACAAATTTTATGCAGGGCATTTTATGTTCAGAATAGTTTTACATCCGGGTGTATGTCCAGCTAGTGCAACCTGCCCCAGATGACTGTCATTTGATTCCTCACAGACTGACCTTTTTATATCCTTATTGTTTTAATTACAGGTAAATGCATCTAATTATAATACATCTTATGTGCTGATGTGTTTATTAAAACTTAAATTTTTTCAGTCCTGGTGTTAGTCTGCTCTCTCCGCCGTAATCCAACCTATAGACACACAAATGGTCATGCACAGATATGAATGGATCTAGATAAAAGACAATGAAATGATGCTGTATGCATGTTTACAGACTATGTTGTACATACTTGAGTGTTTCCAGTTTGTAGTTTGTATCGTTGAGTCTCTGAGAGAGCAGCTGAATTCCTGAGTGTTGTGGGTGATTGTAGCTCAGATCCAGCTCTCTCAGGTGTGACTGGTTTGAACTCAGAGCTGAAGCCAAATAATGGCATCCTTCATCGCTCACCATACAACCTGACAACCTACAGGAAATAAACAACATCTTACATACAATTCATTGTATGTTTTACTTCGATAAATCAGTGTATAGATAAATACCTCAGTATGTGTAGTTGGCAGTTGTGACTCTTGAGAGCATCAGAGATCAGCTTCACTCCTGAATCCTGCAGGTCATTGTTACTCAAATCCAGTTCTCTCAGAGGAGAGTTTGATGATTGGAGAGCTGAAGCGATGATATCACATGACTCAACCGTGAGATTACAGTCAGCAAGTCTGCAAAAAAGTTATATTTTTAGACCGTTATATATTTTTTTTTTTAGTTATGTTTTGTTGTATAACATCAAGAAAAATCCAATTACTCTGCCTCATTTTTGCTACACTTGTATTCGATATAGTGGGCTGGTTCGAATATTGTTAGTTATTTACTAGGATGAAATGTCTTAAGGTCTTCTGAAGATAAAAAAACCCAACTGAAACTCAGATGACTGCACCTTAGATTGAACATGTGTTTATTGTATTTATACTTTAATTGTTGAATATTTGCCTCTATATTTATTATATTATAAAAAGCAAAGTAACAAATTAAAAATTATTTAAAAAAAGAAAAACTATTAGATCAGACTTGACTTGACTTTACCGGAGAATAATAATTAGGTTAAAGGTAATAAGATAAGGTACAGTACACAACACAAAACAGTTTGTAGGCAAAAATCTATGATGTGTTGGTTTGAGCTTGTATACAATACTGCATTTTCTCTTTGTCATATCATGCTCCCAATCATTCTGAAATGTTTCAAAACATGTTATAAATGCTTTTCTGCAGCAGCAAGCAGTCTTTGTAGTAACTATGTAACTAAATTACTTAAGTAACTAAATCAGGGGTAAGCAACGTAGTTCCTGGAGTGCCGCTTTCCTGCATTTTTTTTTATTATTTTTTTTTTTAGCTCCAACCCTGGGAAAAAACTCACTTGCCTGTAGCTTTGGTAATCTTGAAGACATTGATTAGCTTGTTCAAGTGTGTTTGATTAGGGTTGGAGCTAAAATCTGCAGGGCATCGGCACTCGAGGACCGACGTTGCCTATCCCTGAACTAAATAGTTAAGTAACTAAATCACAATGCAAAGCGATATTGATAAGTTCATACCTCACTTCTTTAGGATCAGTGCAGCAATAAATTTAGCCACTACTAAAGTGCTAATGTCTACCTTGAAAGTAATAGGCCACTGGTTTTCTGCAGGCTTGAACGATATAAGAACTATATAAGCCAAAGGCAAAAAAATTATGATGCCCAAAAAAATTTATGAGCTCTTAATGTATTGTAACTTTTTTTATTAGTTCTTCTCCAAGGCGCTATCAGCATGTTTTTTTTTACAGCACCTAGCGGTTTGCTCCAGTAATTCCATCACATTTATGATACACACAACTGGCAGCATACAAAATTTTCTTTCACTATTAATTAAGCCATTTTGCAGAAAGCCCTGGCACACATAGTCAGTAAGTCAGTCATTTTAAAAACACACATGGGTAGCAGACAAATAAATACATGTTGAACTGTGTCCGATGGTGTGACAAAAAATTTCGGGAAAAAAAAAAAA
>NW_015644376.1:168743-175565 GCF_001515625.1 Sinocyclocheilus rhinocerous
AAACATTTTTGCTGTTACACCATAGGACACATTTATTTGTCAACTACCCACATAGTCTTTTCTGCCATTAGAGTTAAGTAATTCCAGTAGCCCCTCACTGCAGAACAAAGATTCAGGGGGCGGGGTTGGATCCACATCTAGGGGGTGGAGATGGTAGGTTTAGGGGTGGAGATGGGTGGGTTTAGGGATCAGGGGGTGGAGACGGGTAGGTTTAGGTATACGTAAGGTGGGAAGAGTTGGATCTGGATCCAACCTCACCCCCTGGATCTTGTGTTCTACAGTGAGGACCATCTCAGTAATTCGGCAAAGCAAGCAAAGGCACATATAGTAAATACACACTCGGGTCCATGGCTCCTTGAAGCAGCAGCAGAAGCACACAGGTCTTGGTGGCCAGATCTGCACTCGTTGGGGGGGTTTGTGGGCTGCTCATGTTCAAAATGTTCAAAAAGAAATGATTGATTCAATCTAGTGGGAATAACTTGACTGAAGGCTGCGTTTACACTTGGCATTAACATGCGTCCTGTAACCGGATGTTGTCCACATACACATTGAAAAGACAAGTTTAAACGCGCTTCTGATCGGAATGTTATTCGATCAGCGTGTCCTGGTCCAGAGGTAGTCGAGGACGCATTGTGATCGGATCTCAGTGTACTGTAAACGCAATGGCAACTCGGTGCACTGCAGAGTTTAGCTCCAACCTTAATCAAACACACCTGAACCAGCTAATCAAGACCTTACTAGGTAGACTAGAAACTTTCAGGCAAGTGTGTTGGAGCTAAACTCTGCAGGACAGTGGCCCTCCAGGACCAAAGTTGCCCATGCCTGACCCAAACCCATCAGTGAGTATACAAGATTACAGTCATTTCAAAACAGAAAAAGGCCCTTCCAAAACTCTTGAAACGAAGATGGAAATAAAAGTATTTTAAAATGATATTTAATTGTATATAATTAATATTTGTTTTGTTTGGATTTGAAGAAAAATATAAACGTTTATTTGAAGGGGGAAATACTTTTGGCAATATAGTGCATGATTTTATTTTCCACTGCAGGGCTGATAACGGAGCGCTCATCTTAACAGTGTGATATCTTGAGAGGTGATGTCACTTCTCACATTTTCTAGCACAATTCTTCACAGTTAAAAAAACATGCTGAGAAGTCAAGGCCAGGAACGGTTTGTAATTGTGCAGTTTCTGACTCGTGTGGAAACATAACTGTATCCATTCCAGAGCGTTCTTAGAACCGTTCCGACATGACAGTGGAAGTGCTTAAACTGACACTATCTCAACAAGAGAAAGACTACCTAAAAGTAGAAATTAAATAAAAATATACTCACAGAGCTCTTGTGCAGTTGTTGACAGCTGGTATGAGTCGTCTTCTGCCCTCCTCTGTTGTGTTATATTTCTTCAGATCAAACTCATCCATCACCTCCTCTGACACCTGAAGCATGTAGGCTATTGCTGAACAGTGAGCAACAGAGAGTTTCTTCTCTGAGTGTTTGTCTGATCTCACAAACTCCTCAATCTCTCTGTACAGAGTCTGATCATTCACTTCAAGCAGACACAGGAACAGATTAATGGACCTCTCAGCTGAGATATGCTCTGAAGTACTCATGGTTTTGATTGTATCTTTGATGTGTGCTGTGATTTCCTTGATGGTTTCTGAGGTGTTCACCGTGTGTGTCAGTAGATCCTGTAAGAGTCTCTGATTGGACTCCAGTGAGATGCCCAGCAGAAATCGCAGGAAAAGATCCAGATGACCAGTTTCACTCTCAACAGCTTTATCTACTGCACCTTTGAGAAAGCCATAAACCAAATTACTTCTGATTCTTCATCTTCATCTGAATCAGCAGGAAGTGGATGTACATTTCACTCAGAGTTTGAGGGATTTCTGCTCTCTCGTTGTCTTGTTTCAGGATGTTTTCAAGCACAGTGGATGAGATCCAACAGAAGACTGGTATGTGACACATGATGTGGAGGCTTCTCGCTCTTCTAATGTGTGAGATGATTCTGCTGGCTTGATGCTCATCGCTGATTCTCTTCCTGAAATATTCCTCCTTCTGAGCATCATTGAATCCCTGGATTTCTGTCACACGCTGGATGTATTTGGAGGGGATCTGATTGGCTGCTGCTGGTCTGGAGGTGATCCAGATGAAAGCAGAGGGAAGCAGATCACCTTTCATGAGGTTTGACATCAACACAGACACTGATGAAGTCTCAGTCACATCACAAACTTTCTCACAGTCATCTGAAAACATCAGCGTCATTCTGCTTTCATCCAGACCATCAAAGATGAACACAACTTTACACGCATCATAAATCTTTGAGTTCAGATCTTGAAGTTCAGGATGAAAGTCCAGCAGAAGTTTGTGAAGACTGTAGCTATCGTGTCGGATCAAGTTGAGCTCTCGAAACGGAAGCACGAACATGAAATCTACGTCCTGATTGGCCGTTCCCTCGGCCCAATCCAGAATGAACTTCTGCACAGAGACTGTTTTTCCAATTCCAGCGATGCCTTTAGTAAGAACACTCTTGATTTTCTCTCTTTGATATTGTGCTTCAGGTAAGGCTTTAAAGATGTCATTGCAGTAGATTGGAGTGTCTTGTAAGTGTTGTGTTCGGGGCTTTTTCTCCATGTGTAAAACCTCATGTTCTTCATTCACTCCTTCACTCTCTCCCTCTATGATGTACAGCTGTGTGTAAATTCTCTTCAGGAGGGTTTGATTTTCTTGTACTTTGATTCCCTCAAATAAACTATCATACTTGTTCTTCATGCTGGTTTTGTGTTTGTCTTTGACTCTCTGCAGTTCTTTAGTCTCGTCCAGCAGGTCTGATTCTGTCTTGTTCTGGGTCTGACAGTAGGGGTAAGTACTGTTTTGTCTGGAAAGCATCTTCAGACTGCTGAGAAAAGAGCAGCAAAAAACAATGACTGTCATGTGAGCAATGTTTGACCACCATCATGGAAATTACACACAGGGATAGCCATTATGGATAACGCTATAAGGCAATGTTCACAAGCAGTGGAAAATCATTTCCGGTAATATTTAGGACTCAGACACACTTTGCTGAATTCCCAATTCAGTCCCAAATGCTGAATTGTGTGGTACGGTGTAGTATAAATTCACTGTGATTAGTTTTATAAGTGTCTAGCAAATGCTAAATTGGCATTCTTTCTGTACCTGGGGTCAGAGGACAGAGGTTTGTTTTTATGAACTTAGCATCATCATGTGTCAATCGCTTTCATGACAGTAAAGTATGGGCCAACTCTATGGAACAAGGAGCACATCCTCTTTTAAAAGCCATTTGTTGGCACTGATGGGAAACACAACGGTTGTTTCCACACCTTCCAAATCTTAATGTCGGTACTTGTTACCATTTGTTGGGGCAGTGTGAAGCAGCCTTTACTGTACCTGGGGTCAGAGGTCACGGCTCCATCAGTGAGTTCTGGGGGTTGCACCATAGATCTGTTGCTCTTCAATGACACACAGCTGGGTTCTGGAGATGCTCCCCTACGTCTTTTCCTGCTGAAGATACTGACAAAATACAAATAGTGTTTTAGACCTGTCTGCTATACGTCTACTAAACTACTGTCCCAAGCACTCCATAGTGTTGTACAGGGCGGTGCTGTGCACATACATTTTGAGGGGCAGAAAAAAAGAGGACACACCTTTCACAAATGTATAGAAAAGTTGGATGCAAATCCACATCTTTTCATTTTCTTTTTTTTTTTCAAATTCTTACATTTAAACAATAAATTCATTTAGAATAAGACACTATAGAGCCATTATCAATAAATCAGTGTCATTACTGTCATCAGTTTCTTGCTGTACCTGAGGTCAGAGGTCACGGTTCCATCGCTGAATGCAGAAGGAAAGTCTTTGATGGACTGATCGCTCTTCATTGACACACAGCTGGGTTCTGGACATGCTCCTGTAGGTAATTCCCTGCTGATGATATTGACCAAACTGCATTTTAAGTCTGACTGCAATTTGCCTGTTATTCTCTTGTTCCAAAGATCAGTGTAAGTGTCAGTAGTTTTATGGCGCTTTTCCACTGCGTGGTACGGCTCGGCTCGGCTCGGTTTGTGTTTCCACTGCAGTTTAGTACCGCTTTAGAGTGGGCGGGATTATTCACATGTCGTTATAGTTGCACCTGTATCTGTATTTCCTTAAACCACAAAACCCCTTTTATGTTGTTAAAAAAAGGTGCGCTCATTCAAAACAGTTGCATTCGATCCTTCGCTGGCTGTGCTGATTTAAATCTAGCCGGTCTGTTGTGTCTCGTGTCGCAAGTTCAATGACGCAGGTAGTGACTAGGGCTGCTCGTTTATGACTAATCATAATCACGGTTATTTTGGTCAGTATTGTAATCACGATTATTTAAAACGATTATTAGCGGGCCATATGACCAAAACTTTATATTAAAGATTTATTTAAAGATAGTGATATATATCAAATATATATTTTCTGTAAATAAGGTTGCTATGACATCTACATTATAGAGACCAGCGAAATGTCACAATTCTCAATACCACAGCAGAGTAACTAATATTTTTTATTATTTTTTTTTTTACTAATATGTCCTCAAAATTATTGAAAATAATTAAACTGTAATAAAAAAGTAAAGGAATATAATGCCAGTATTAAAGAAGCAAAAGAATACAATAGAATAAAAAATATACAAATGAAACTGCTTTAAGTTTTTTTAATGCAAGTCTAAAGTATTCAGTTAACGGCCTACTAGAGAAATTGAATAACCTAATGTAAAATAAAACAGCATAGTCTTCACTGTAAGAATTAAACTTCCTTTGTTTCTTATTAAAGCTACAAAAGTCCTTCAGGCAAGAGCAGTGAGTGATTTTGTATGTGTCTTTTGTAGTTTGATTAATATTAAAGGCACAATATGTAATTTTCACCGCTGGAGGGCGTGTATTCAAAATAAACAAAGAGGCGTAGTTTGATGACGCCGTGACTGAGTGTGGAGTCATGGGAGTTGTCATCTTCATCCCCACAGCCGATGCAATCCGATGGGACTCGGGCAGAAATCATGTTCATGGATGAGCTAATGATTTGTTAACATAGTAGAATGAAGCAGGGTGAGGCAGAAAGCCGTCGAAGCGAAACGAGGCCGCTGAACGATTTTGTGTGTATTTGACCGTTTAGGCGCTAAAAGATGAATTTACATGTCCGTGTTGTGTTCCGTCTCTGAGCGCATCCACAGTAACGTTAATCTTCCCGAGGAAGCGCAAGTTCTTTCACGCTTTTAAAAGCATAAATCAAATCAAAGTCTCGTTACATGATTTTACTGATTATGGAGGAACGAAATAGCACCTCTGGAAAGGGGGCGGAATGGGGTGCAATAATCTCGATTACTGTATTTTCATAATCGTTGGAGGCCGAAATCGAAATCGAATTTCGATTAATTGCACAGCCCTAATAGTGACGATTCTCTCCGGCCAATCAGTGATCAGCAAAGTTTACACGTCACGTTTTGGTAACGGTACGGCTCGCTTGGAACCTCAACCGAGGTGATACTGAAAAAAGTACCAGGTACTGTACACAGTGGAAAACCCCCCAAAAGTGAACTGTACCGAACCTTACCATGCAGTGGAAAAGTGCCATTACTGTCTTACTCTACCTGGGGTCAACGCTGAATGCAGAAGGAAAGTCTTTGATGGACTGCTCGCTCTTCATTGACACACAGCTGGGTTCTGAAGATGCTCCTCTGGGTATTTTCCTGCTGATGATATTGACAAAAGCATTTAACTCCATTTTAAACCTGCCTGTTTTCTCTTGTTCCAAAGATCAGTGTAAGTGTCAGTAGTTTTACTGTCTTACTCTACCTGGGGTCAATGCTGAATGCAGAAGGAAAGTCTTTGATGGACTGCTCGCTCTTTATTGACACACAGCTGGGTTCTGGAGATGCTCCTCTATTCATCTGGCTCTGATAAGCATCATCCTCTTTGTCCCCCTCCTGTATCCCCTCACGGTCACTCATTTTGGAGAAGTGTTACCCTCCTCTTTTTTTGTTAAAGGTTGTTAAAGGTTTTAAAATGACATACCGACAAACGGACACAAAACAATACAGAGTGTTTATACTCTGACTGATTTAGTGTGGAAGAACATTATCTTCAAATGTACAATAACAGCAATCCTGCAGTAAAATCTGCAAAAAAAAACAAAACAAAAAAACACATTGCTCATTAAAACTACAAACTCTCAAACTTGAAGTAATATCTGTTCTTTAATCTGCAGGTTTCTTAAGTCAAATACCTTCAGCTTGCAGTTGATAAAATGAAAAAAAAAACAGGTTTTTCTCCTTCTCTCAGAAGATCTTCTGTTGATCATGAAGATCTGTCAGACATCTGGAAAAAATATAAAGCTGAACGATTACATGCAACTATAGGTATCGGTCCTGTCAATTAACCCCAGAATGTCTCTGAAAGAGCCAAGACTAGGGGTGCAACAATATATCAAAGTATTCAGGGCTCCAGACTGCGACCATTTTTTTTCTGCCGATGCGACTAATTTTTGTGAGCGGTCGCACTGGTGCGACCACCGCGTTGTCCAACTCATAAGTGCTGCCATTTCTGTTGCATTTGAGAAACATCAAAAGGTAAACGAAACGAAAGCGAAACTAAACTGCGCTACGTTTCAGCTGCGCAGCGAGTTGGTGGTAAACAAACACTTATGTAAAATTAAAAAATATATACATTAAATCACAATTATAACCAGTAGATGTCAGCAGAGGAGTACTTATTGGCTTATTAGTAGGGGTGTGCGATATATATCGTCTGCGATAATATCGTAATTGTTGTTTTAACGAT
>NW_015644376.1:175594-177865 GCF_001515625.1 Sinocyclocheilus rhinocerous
AAAAAATACATCAAATCACAATTATAACCAGTAGACAGCAGCAGAGGAGCACTTATTGGCTTATTAGTCATTCATTTCTACTTTTTCTCTATATTTTGAATTGATAAAATCACTATTATAAAATATCAAATCATCAAGAAATCAGATTTTGTCCGAATTTTACACTTTTTTTATGTATGAAGTAAGAAAAGTCACAAAGTGCCATGAAAAACAAACTTTTCTTCAATTTGCGACTAAATCACACATAATCACTGTAGTTGGGCAGTTCCATATACTAGAAGAATAATGTACATTTAATAAGAGTGGAATATATAATTTTTCTATATAAAAATTAGATTTTGCACCAGTTACTGTTGTTTATAAAAGTACATTTTGTATGCATCTTAACTCAAGCTTAGTGCTTTACTGTCAAATCTGTATAAACAATAAACAAAAGAAAAATAAATAAGAAATTAACGTAATATTATTAGTAACTGCACTTATTAATGCAAAACAATAGTAATTTTATGATTAAATGATCTATATTTTAATACTTACTACAGTTAAAGCCAAAAAACCATGGTTACTGTAGTAAAACAATATGCCAAAAAACATGGTTACTAAATTTTTGCTGTGAAAAAAATACTTTTCGTAAGGGTTTTTATTAGTTTACATACAGATGGTTCAATTAAACCTTGAATGTTGTCAGTTTAAAAAAATAACAAATGTTATCGAACATTGTTAATGTTTTGAGGGAAAATGTCACTTGAGTGTCAGTTTCGTTTCTTTCTTTTTCTTTTTTATATCGTGATACAATCGTAATCGTGAACCCAGTATCGTGAGCAGAGCATGTTACACCCATAGACTGTGGGTTACACCCCTACCCAAGACCATTTCCTGCAAGTAGTTTTGTGTGAGTAGGATGGCCTCGACTTCAATGCAAAGCAGTACAATCATGCCCTTATTTACGTACTTGCCACCTTACATCATACATACATATTCTGCTGTTTTTATCCGTAATGGAGCGCTTGCACCCTCACATACTAAGCACTGTTATACAGCTGCCAGACACTCAAGATCATTGAGCATGAGAGCATACAAACCGCAACCATACGCTTTTCGTACCTATTTGCCACCTTACCCCATGTTTAATTCCGCTGTTTTAGTCCGTAATGCTGCACACGTTGGCTCTCGTGCATCAAACGGACTGTCAGATATGGCTGTAAACGGCGAGAGATGTTGTGAAAAGCGTTTGGTTAATGGAAATAATTGACCTACTCTGAGTACCGTAGTGACTCCCGCCAGAGGTTTAAGGCTAGTAGAAGAAAAGGGATACAGCTACGGACAAACTCTAGCGAAATCTTACGTTTAGGGGTAGGATAAGGATAGAAACAGCGCTCATCCGGCAAGATTTCGGCCGTAACCCTTCTAGCCACAAAATGCAAAATGTGGTATGCATTATATGCAGCATAGCATAGATAGACTGTATAGAGGCGCCACAAGGAAGGAGGCGCCAATGTGCCAAAATCACTCATTAAAAATAAATAAACCTTATATATATATATATATATATAAACGATTTAAGAAATCAAATAGGCCTACTTTTGTGTTAAAAAATAATGAAAGTGTGATATATTATATTATAGTGAACAGAGATTGATTTTTTTTTCTAAGCTGTTTTCTCTGCAAACTCTCTGAGGGTAATACGAATTTAGTCAAGAGTGATTAGTAAAACTTCCTGGATGCAGAACTGTCTGTGTTCTGTCAGACGTTTCCTGTTGTTTTAGGTCTGATCGAAACTTTATCACATCTTTTGTACGGGAATGTGAAGACCTATAAGTAATGTGTACTTCTGCTTAGCTGGGTCTTCCTCCTGCAGAAGCGCTGTTGATAGACCTTCTTGCAAGAATAAAATATCAAAGTCAGACATATCTCAGTGTTAATTTCATCTCAGCCTCACCCGAAATATTTTTGTACAGTTTTTCCACTACAGAACGAAAACATTTTGTTTATCATTTTAACCCTTTGATGCACAACATGGGTCTAAAGTGAGTTTATTTTTTCTCTCTTTGCAAGAAATTAATTTCATCATTCAGTATTCCATGAATTCTTCAATGAACTTGTTTTTGACCATCACAAATCGTTATTTTAATTTTTCCTTTATTACTTTTTAAATAAAAATCTTTTTTGTATCACTACTCCTCTAATGCACAACATGGGTCTAAAATGACCAGTATTCATTTCCTATGTTATTTACATTTACATTTAGTCATTTAGCAGACGCTTTTATCC
>NW_015644377.1:0-1558 GCF_001515625.1 Sinocyclocheilus rhinocerous
ACTCTTGAAAATTGGCACACACGTTGGAACCTGTGGTCATTAGGATGCCGCAGAGACTGGGACCTGGGCGTGGCACAGGGGCTCTACGGCGCCCCCTGGAACACAGTTTTAAAACTTGATGTATAGCTCACACATACTTGCACGAATTCATATGAAACTCGGTACACATATAGATCTCATTGAGCCGAACAAATTTCTCACTGCATGTCATAGGCTCCGCCCAACAGGAAGTTGGCTATTCAGGGCTGTGTAAAAAGCGCATGCTCTGGAATTTGATATACTCCTATGAGGGTTTCCAACCGATTGCCACCAAACTCGGTGAACATGATCTCAGGACATTGGGGACGCAAAATTGCCAGGGGATTTTTGATATCTCGAACGGTTTGGCCGTGGCGAGGCGACGAATTTATGGCGAGAAATAGGAAACAGGATGTGTCTAATAACTGTTGCACATATTGTCTGATTTTGATCAAACTTCAGGTTTTTTTTTCGTTGTATGATGCCGATCGCATACATGTGACTATTAGGAGTCAAAGTTATAGCGCCACCAACTGGCTTTAGGAAGCGTGTCATTTTCAAAATGCTTTTAATTCAGCATCTTGTTTTTAGTCGATTTGCTTCAAACTTCTTCAGAATAATGTCAAAACACAGCCGATGTAAAACCGTTGAGGGGATATTGATATCTAAAATATTGTTGCCATGGCAATGTGTCAAACTTGAATATATTTTCCGGTGATTTTGCGGCAGATAACATTCTTAGAATTTCTTGAAACTCAACACACATATCAGTAATTATTATAGATAGACACTGGGAAAAGCTCATAAAAGGGCGTGGAAGAGGCACTCTATAGCGCCACCTTTTGACAAAACTTGGGGGGTTAGTTTTAGCTACAGTCACCAAACTTGGTACCTATATTGATCTCATCAAGCCGGACAACTTTCTAATTTACAGTCATTAGCTACGACCAACAGGAAGTCGGCTATATTGATTTGAATGTGGATTTTTGGAAAAATATAGCTGTGAATTAATGAATACTCCTCAGAGGAAAATTACGCTATACACACCAAACTTTTTCTACATGATGCCAAAACATGGAGGAACTTATATTGCGGATGGATTTTGGATAGCTTGAACGGTTTTGCCGTGGTGATTTGTTAAAATAACAGGAAAAAATGACAGAGTAATTGTGATGTATTATTAAAATGCAGCTTCCAAACAGTTCAAAACTTTTTACATACATAGAACAAGTCATTCTGAGGAAATAGTCACAGTTTCAAGACTTTACAACACTCTATGGATAATAGAAAATTAAAAAACTATAAGACATCTGCTCTCACTCTGCCACTGCCTGTGTGAGGAAGGGAGGAATGGATAATAGAAAATTAAAAAAAAAACGATAATCTGATCTCACTCTGCCACTCTGCCTGTGTGAGGAAGGGAGGAGGTGGGGGGCTGGGTGAGTGTGTGTGTGTTGAGAGTGGGTGTGAGAGAAGGGGAGGGTGAGAGAGAGACAGAGAGAAACTTTTTTAATTACAGCTTAAGAAATCTCTTAGGCCT
>NW_015644378.1:0-145 GCF_001515625.1 Sinocyclocheilus rhinocerous
AGAGACAAACGAGAGCGGAGCTTTTCCCTTGGAAAAAACGCTCGTCGTGCACGCCAATTGCCCCCTCAGAGGCATCGCGTGCGTGCTCTTCGCCCAAACAAATAACGCATAGATCGTGTGTGTCATCAGATGTTAAACAACGTCA
>NW_015644378.1:417-623 GCF_001515625.1 Sinocyclocheilus rhinocerous
GCGTTCCCCATAGCGACCCCTACCTAGAGGACTTCGAAGTTCCCATGAAAGGGAAGCATGCTTGTGAGGATAAAATAGAGATATCAAGGCAAGTATCAGTTGTATGCAGATTATTTTATTGTGTAATTTCCAGTCCAATTAAGACGTAATTTTGTTATATCATGCAAAAGTCTGAAAAAAATGATTTATGTGTAGGGTTGGGTATC
>NW_015644379.1:0-7763 GCF_001515625.1 Sinocyclocheilus rhinocerous
ACTCAATTGAAAATGTACACATAATGTATCAATTGTACTTACAGGTTGTGCTTCGGAGAGCTTGTTAGTTCAAATTAAGAAGATTAGAAGCCAACGAAGACAAAAGCCAAGATTAGAGAAGCAGTCCTTGGTAAAATGACATGCACACAACAAAAGGTTTGAATTGCATCTCTGTGGTATCCTTGAACACAGCGTCTTTTCAACATGATGTAAACACACTAACTAGCGGAAGTGTTTGTGGGCAGGTCAGAGTCGTGGGCAGGCGGGGATTATGCAAATGTGTTACCCAGTGACGTATACCGGTAACAGGCAAAAGATAAAAAGATAAAAATATATTTACGCGATTCAGAATCGACTCTCTCTTTTGAGCGACAATATATTTATTCATCATGCACGTTTTTGATTAACAACTTTGCAGAATTTTTTCATTTAAGGATAGCTACATTATAAACTGCAAAAGAGATATTTTTCAAAAACCCATATTACCTGCTCTTTAACTTTTATTAGACTGCAGAAAAAAAAAATCTTGATAATCTTTAAAATGAGAGAAATCACTGACATAATTTAGGCTATACTTTCTTCGACTGCAGAAAAAAACGAAACCATTTAATTTGCAGTGTTAACTTATGAATTAAATGAAAAACATCAACAAGAACAATATACAGTATATTTTTTTCAAGTAATCAAAAAAAAAAATTTGACAAAATTTCTAAATGAATGCTGAATGATATTTGACAGTGAACGCATCTCCACAGCATAGCGATATGCAATATACAACCGTTAGTGTCAGTCGCAAATATTAATCATGTTTTAGGCTACGATGCATGGCGTGTTTTTCACTATCTCCACTCCCAATTCTGGATATTTCCAGCCTAAGACGTGTGATTACTCCATATCTAAAGCCGTGTCTACACCAAGAGAACCCATTATAATCAGTTGATGCGGTGACCACACGGGAAGTGGTGCGAGACGACAAATCTTCTACAGTTACTGATGCCTCCTTCTATCCCGAATCTTTGAAACATGCGTTGTATGCGTTGAAAGTGAAACCTAAAAAAACAGCGCTCATAAGAAAGCGATTGCACACTTTTGCGAGCTTCAGCAAATGCACGCGATCACAGATTGCACGCTTCCTAGCCGAAACAACCCCCCACGTGAAATTAAAATAATAACCAGTGATATAAGATTTTGGCCATATTGCCCATCTAAATCATTCATCCCACACTATCAACAGGCGCGTCATGTAGGCTACACTTCTTGAACTTCGTTTGGGCACCACAAGGTCTCACTGTGGCCTCAAAGCTTACCCCTCGCCTATTCTGGCTCGATTGCTTTTCCTGAGGTAAAACACGCCCTCCTCATTAGAATCAGAATCAGAATCAGAATGAGCTTTATTGCCAGGAATGTTTACACATACAAGGAATTTGTTTTCGTGACAAAAGCTTCCACAGTGCAACAGAATGACAGTGACAGGACAAAACACAGATAATAAAAGAGAGAAAAAAATTTATAAATAAAATAAATCAGAATCAGAATGAGCTTTATTGCCAGGTTTGTTTACACATACGAGGAATTTGTTTTCGTGACAGAAGCTTCCACAGTGCAACAGAATGACAGAACAAAAACACAGATAGAAATAAATAAATAAAAAATAAAATAAAATATAGAACAAGTAAATAAGGAATATAATATACAAATTGACAATTGTATGTACAGGTATATTACAATAGAAGTCACAGTGCTGTCCATGATGGTGAGTGGGGGGAGAGCAGGGGGGTTCCTCCTGAAGTCCACTATCATCTCCACAGTTTTGAGCGTGTTGAGCTCCAAGTTGTTGAGACTGCACCAGACAGCCAGCTGCTCGACCTCCTGTCTGTAAGCAGACTCGTCACCGTCCTGAATGAGGCCGATGAGTGTGGTGTCGTCTGCAAACTTCAGGAGCTTGACAGAGGGGTCTTTAGAGGTGCAGTCGTTGGTGTACAGAGAGAATAGCAGTGGGGAGAGGACGCAGCCCTGAGGAGCTCCAGTGCTGATGGTGCGGGTGTTGGATGTGAGTTTTCCCAGCCTCACTAGCTGCTGCCTGTCTGTCAGGAAGCTGTTGATCCACTGACAGACGGAGGTGGGCACGGAGAGCTGAGTTAGTTTGGGCAGGAGGAGGTTTGGGATGATAGTGTTAAAGGCCGAGCTGAAGTCCACGAACAGGATCCTCACATAAGTCCCTGGTCTGTCTAGATGTTGCAGAACATAGTGCAGTCCCATGTTGACTGCATCGTCCACAGACCTGTTTGCTCTGTAGGCAAACTGAAGAGGATCCAGCAAGGGTCCAGTGATGTCCTTCAGGTGGGCCAGCACCAGTTTTTCAAAAGACTTCATGACCACAGACGTTAGAGCCACAGGGCTTTAGTCATTTAGTCCTGTAATTTTGGATTTCTTTGGGATGGGGATGATGGTGGAGCGTTTGAAGCATGAAGGGACTTCGCACAGCTCCAGTGATCTGTTGATGATCTGTGTGAAGATGGGGGCCAGCTGGTCAGCACAGGATTTCAGACAGACTGGTGTAACACAATCTGGGCCTGGTGCTTTTTTCCTTTTCTGCTTCCGGAAGACCTGGCGCACATCATTTTCACTGATCTGAGGTGCAGGAGTGGAGGAGAGGGGGGTTGCAGGAGGTGTTAATGGTTGTGTAGAGAAGTGTTCAGAGCGGGTGTGGGGTGTTTTTTCAAACCTGCAGTAAAATTCATTCAGATCGTCTGCCAGTTGTTGATTCTCCACAGTGCTGGGGGATGATGTCTTGTAGTTGATGTCTTTCAGACCTTTCCACACTGATGCTGAGTCACTCGAAGAGAACTGGATCCTTAGCTTTTCAGAATAATTCCTCTTTGCCACTCTGATCTCCTTTTTCAGTGTGTATTTGGCCTGTTTATACAAGACTCGGTCCCCCTTCCTGTAAGCATCTTCTTTGGCCTGACGGAGCTGTCTGAGTTTTGCAGTGAACCATGGTTTGTCATTGTTGTAGGTTAAATGAGTCCTGGTAGGAATGCACATATCTTCACAGAAACCGATATAAGATGTTACAGTCTCTGTGAGCTCGTCCAGATCATTTTCAGCAGCTTCAAAAACACTCCAATCCTTCACTGTCGTCACTCCTCCTTTTATCCTTCCGGAGCTCCTCCAGTGAGGTCGAAACAGGCTTGTAAAACCTGCTCTGTTTCATTAGTCCAATGGTTTTCAAACCTCTTAATGAAGTACCCCCAGCATTGCACATTTTGTATGTCTCCCTATATCTGACACACCCACTTCAGGTCTTGCAGTCTCCACTAATGAGCTGATGAATTAAATCAGGTGTGATAGATAAGGGAGACATACAAAATGTTCAGGGCTGGGGGTACTCCAGGACAGGTTTGAGAACTGAACTTGATCCAGTATATTACTGTTTCTGGTGGGACATGTAACATGCTGTCTGTATTTTGGCAGTTCACGTGAGAGATTTGCTTTATTAAAGTCCCAGAGAATGATTAAAACACAGTCCGGGTGTTGTTGTTCTGTCTCTGTGATTTGATCAGCGAGTTTTTGCAAAGCCAAGCTCACGTGTGCTTGCTGAGGAATGTAAACACTCACGAGAATGAACGAGCAAAACTCCCGCGGCGAGTAGAAAGGCTTACAGTTAATAAAGAGCACTTCCGGATCGGGACAGCACATCTTCTTTAACACAGTTACATCTGTACACCACCTTTCATTTATGTAAAAGCATGTCCCGCCACCACGCGATTTCCCCATTGATTCTGCGTTGTGGTCCGCTCTGAACAGCTTAAAGCGCGTCAGATGTAGTGCGCTGTCCGGAATGGCGTCATTCAGCCAGGTTTCACACCAGCTCGCTTCCCCCGTCTGCGCGTCCTGAAGCGTTTGATCAGCGCTGCTGCTCCGCCACCTACAATGTCCAGAAAAACATCAGAATAGTTGAAAACCGGTGAAATATTGGGTGGTGTGTATTGCTGAATGTCCAGCAATTCGTCTCTGGTGAAACTGATTGCAGGGATATAACTAAAGACTATAGTCTAAAGACTAACAAACTAACAAAAACATAAAAAAAAACTGCGGAGCACGCCATGGAGGCAGCCATCAGCTGTGCCATCTTGGACTATTACCCTATGGACAAAGAAATGTAGAAATAAAGAAAGAAAGAAGTAAATATGTAAATAAATACATAAATGTGAAAATAAATGAAAGTGGAAATAAATAAATGTATAAATAAATAAAAGAAACAAATTTATAAATGTGGAAAAAAATAAAAATAAATACGTAAATAAGGAAATAAAATTATAAATAATTATTTTTGCTTTTTTACTTTTCTTTGTATATTTATTTATTTATATTTGCTTTTTTACATTTCTTTGTACATTTATTTATTTATTTCTAATTATGGAAGGGGTGGCATTCCATACACTAATTTAAGAAGCACCCTCAGTGATTTGATTCTGGAGCCAGGCCTGGGCTTATGGCTATGGAATAGGGATGTAACAATATCAAAATCTCACAATACGATATTATTGCGATATGAAGTCCACAATACAATATTTATTGCAATATTTAAAAAGACAAATGAAAAAAAAAAATTAATAAATAAGATTTTTGTACATTTTTAAGTTAAATGATTCTACCTAATGCACTTTGAGAGTTCAAAATTAAGAGCTCCAACCCATGTTATTAACTAAGAAAACTTAAGGCAGAAAAAAGTCAGTGAATTGACTTGTAACTGCACTTTAAAGTGGACTTAACCCTCTTTTTATTTGTGATATACTGTCTCAGTCTAAATTACATTCACACTGGTGTTTTTGGAAGCCAAACAAATTAGAATATAATAATAATAATAATGATAATAATAATAATAATAATAATACTAATAATAACGGAGTGTCTATTTACACTAAGTGCAAATAGCCTGCCTTCTTGGCAGAGGCTATAACTCCACCCACCAACGTGTGATTCGGCTAGTCAACATTACAAAAGACAATTGACAGTTATCAGCTACAGCAGCGCAGATGGTAAAATGTGTGTCGTACTCATTTTGACGTGATCGACCCGGGATCGAATCCGCCTTTTGGCTAACTTTTTTCTCCATTTTCACATTTCAAATCACATCAGAAAAGCATTTATTTTCAATGAAAATGAAGGAAATATCAAAAAGTTGAAAATAAAGTATCGGTTAGGGTTAGGGTAGGTACAGGGAGGGCTTTATTGTCCCAATAAGATGGCATCCATTTAATAATTTGAATTAAAATGTACACTCAATAAGTTATTATTGCATACTGTTTTATAATGTACTGCAATACTGAGCTTCAGATAATTGCCACTATTTGCAATAAGTAGTATAAATAGCAGAAAATCCTGCTATTTTGACAGTGTAAATAGCATCCATCGCTATTTGCACTTAGTGTAAATAGCATCTATCGCTAAGAAAATATGCTCTTTTCACTTAGTGTAAATATAATCCATCGCTATTTGCACTTAGTGTAAATAGCATCTATCGCTAAGAAAATATGCTCTTTTCACTTAGTGTAAATATAATCTATTGCTATTTGCACTTAGTGTAAATAGCCTCTATCGCTATTTACACTTAGTGCAAATAGCCGCTGCCTAATAATAATAACAACAACAATGGCAGTAGTAGCCATATATTGTAAAACAATTCCTCTGTAAAATAAATTAAAATGAATATTTCATAGGTATATTATTTTTGCTTTACACTGCAGTAGGGAACTTACAATACTTCTTTTCTAATTTCTACACTTGAAAGAGATATTTTGAATTTGGACTGCAGTAACATTACCCATTTAAACCGCTAGCTGTCAGCAATTCATACTGTACTTAAGCTTTTAATTGGATGGAGATGGCAGTAGAGCTTTTATTTTGAAGGAAAACTCCAGCTTCAGTGAAAACATGCTTACAAAAATGCCTCTCACTACAAATCTAGTGAAATGCTGTAATCATCTTCCGTGAAAATAAAGCATAACTGGTGGCTGCTGCGTTCCCAAACGTGCGCTAAACTCACAGCACGTGCAATAAATTAGTTGACTGCATTCATTCACTGTCAACAAAGCCGTTCTGAGGTGTGGAAAACCCCGGATCACGAGCTGATCGCATGAACAATGTGTGCGCTTCGCTTTAAAAAGACAGCAAAAACCAGGGCCGGAGTGGGACTCATTTTCAGCCCTGGAGTTTCATGCCTTAGACCAGCCCACTTTAGTTCACAACTGACTATATTAAAATAATGTAATTAAAACCTCAGTATATAAATTTGCAATAGGGAAATGTTCTCTAGCCTTGTAATTCATTGTATTGGTAATTCATTGAAGGGAATTGCCGTTAGCGCGAGTCCCGCTTGCTGAGAAGTAGGAGCAGCCGCAGAGGATACCGCTTGGTCTTAAAGCCTTCCTCAAAGGGCTACGTTCACAAATAAAACAATGATTTGCAAAAAAAGAATGATTAATTATCGATTGAGAATTTCAAATAGTCTGGTGGTGCGAATATGGGACAAACTGCGTTCCGTAGCTTTATACGGGACGCTTCTTTGATGCTTTAAATACGGGAAGATTCCGTATTATATGAAACATTTAGCAACCCTATCATTAACCTGCAGGCTGCACTCTGTGAGTGGGGCTGCGAGAAAATAACAAATAAAAAAGAGTGGGGCTGCTGTGAGTGCAGGCAGCCTAGGGAAAGCATATTTCAACTCCAGTGGCATGACAACGCAGGCCCTTGTGGCCAAAAAAACAGACCGGCCCACTGGAAATCCTCCCTGTGCTCCTGATTTGCCAATCTGGGCCTGGCAAAAACAGACTTGATAAAGGGATTAAGCCATATTGTTTGTCAGTATCTTAACCTTGTTTTAACCTTTACAAAAAAGGCAAGGTCAGTTTAAATGTAACAAAAGCAAACTACTACTGCATCTTGTCATTTTAATTTTTGATTTCACACCATCTCATAATTAGTGTCCTGCTCAGCAAACTTAAAGTTATATAACAGAAGTTATAGCTGACTTGATTTATGTATTGTAACATTTTTCAGAGTGAAACAGCTTTTAGAATGTGAAAAATTATAGATCAGGACTTGACTATTCATCATTACAGTAAATGTATAAATTTAGGGGTGGGAGTCGGGGGGTAGGTAGCTTGGTTACTGGGACCTGAAGAGCAGAAAATGCACCGCTTATCTCTGATTGTGGCTGTGTGTGTTCTGTTTTTTTTTTGTGATGAATGGTTAGACCTTAGACAGGGAAGATGGCATGCTGAATTTTTTCTTGGATGAAAATGAGGCTGTGAGGGATAGTACACATGTGGTTAGGCTCCTCTGCATTTACCCAGACAGCCCCTGCATAACAAGAAGAAGGGGGTTGGGGAGCCAATGCCTCAGAGACAGATAAGTATTTGCCTGCACATTAGCGACAGCACACTGGGGAATTAGGCGAACAGGGTAGTAGGGTCTGCCGCACGAGCACTGCCCAGCTGCTAGTGTTTAGAGTATGCCATTGAAGCCGATACCATATGTGCAGAAAATAGTCAAAGAGGAAACTGTAATGCAACCGTGCTCCAGCTTCTGTCTACACAGAAGCTGGAGCACAATTGCTCCTTGCTGAGCTTAGGTTTTGGCTACAACAGATCTTTTGTGATATCCCTTCCGAAAGAAATCTGAAACAATCTAATGTGGTTGGGGATATTTTTTACAAGTCTTTTACCAAAGACTTTTAATTACCCCCCCCCCCCCCC
>NW_015644379.1:7773-15737 GCF_001515625.1 Sinocyclocheilus rhinocerous
TTTGTGGGATGATATTGTGGAATGTCTTGTACAAAGAGCCATAAAGGCTATAAAATCAATATAGGGCTCAGTGCAAAGTGCAACCCATAATCCCTGCACATTTTAAGTCAGCTATGGCCTGTGGAGAGGGCAGCTCTGGCAGAGCCATGCAGCTTTACTTAGAGCCCTGATGCCATCTAATTTTCAACTCATACTGAAATGGTAATCCTGGATAATCCCTTGGGATTAAGAGGTGTTTATCCTGTCAAGCAGCATAGATGCTTTTTTTTTTCTTTTCTCAAAGCTCTCTGAGCCTTTTACCTTTCAAGAGCCCATTACCTCAAAGGCAGAAAAAATAGGGGATTCTCTTTCAGTTGGCATGAGTTATGTGGTCCATTGTTGGGGAGTAATTTACAAAAACTAGCAATCCCAGATAGCAAAGTGAAAACCATTGAATCAATGTTAAAAATAGTTGATTTGTAATTATTAATGGCATTGAATTAATATCACTTTTGCACCCGCAATTAATGTTGAAAAAATTTTGAAATTTCAACAAACCACCATTATTGTGATCAGTGTTTGCTTTAGTTGGGCTCTTGACTCTTGCTATTCATTAAGTTCATTCTCTTTCAGTGCTTACAATAGTGTTCCAATATAAACACTTATGCATTCATAAAGAAATAGATGTTTTAAAGTTAAGTTGGAGTAGATTACTTTTTGTGAAGGGTGTCAAGCTGTAATAAAGTTGAGAAATGATTCTAAAAATGTTGAAGTTGATCTTTCATTACTGATGTAAATGTTCTATTTCACAAATGCAAAGATAGTATGACAAAATATACAGAAAGATCTAGACATCAACACTCATCATACAAACCTCAACAATGGTGACAATCATCAAACTAATTCAGATAAACAGATCAACTGCAATGCATGCTGGGAGTCATGAATGAGTTTTGTACTATGTTGATACCCAGCATGCATTTTAGCATAACATTTTCTTTTGTTGATTGTCACCATTGTTGAGTTTCATATGCTGATTCTTGATGTCTAACTAATTCAGCAATTTAATGAATTTTTTTTTTTTAGTATTTTCTGATAATTCATAGAAGTATGATAGCTGTACCACTGTTTTAATCTCACACTGTAATATCACACATTATTCACATAAAAAAACACAACACACTCGTGAGCAATTATTTAAATAACCTCACAATGATTACAGTCACCATCATCTGACCCCAGTGGATCTTAGTTTTCATTGCCTCAACAAATGTATTTTAACACATTATTACAAGTGACAATGAAAACATAATATTAAAGTACAAAGAGTCAAGAGCCCAACTAAAGCATACACTGATCCCAATAGCGGTGGTTTGTTGAAATTTCAACATTTTTTCAACATTAATTGCAGGTGCAAAAGTGATTTTGATTCAATGCAATAAACATTGACAAATCAACCATTTTTAACATTGATTCAATGGTTGCTTGCTATCAGGGATGCTACTACTTTGGCAAAACTTTTCAGTAGTGTTACAGTTGCTTAGTTGCTCAAATGTGTAGTTTTTAAAATCACATTCTACTTTTCTCACATTATACAAAATTCTGTTTTTGTTGCATTATATTACCTGCACAGCATCACAGTCAAACAAATTGAGACAATAATAGAACACTCTCTATTAAACTGGCGACTTGCTCTTAAACAGTGTTGAAAAGTACAAGATGTACATGAGATGGAAATTCATAAGAAATCAAACAAAAATATATTACCCTAAACTTATCCTAAACTTAATTGTATATTGCATCATATTTTATATGATGCAATACAATTAAGTATTATGATCATGGGCACATTATTCTACTATAGCATCTTTAAGAAAATATTCATGTCTTAGAACATTTATATAGACGCTCAAACTGTTACTGTGGTTCAGGTCAGTACAGTGTAATGGTACTCAGCTAGTTTACACTGATGGCAGTCTGTCTTGGAGGACACTTTAATAAATCCATTCATCAATCATCACAGTTGAAAGGCAGAAGCGTTACTGGGAGATACCACAGATGCCAACCAAGCATCAACCCTGAATACAGAAGGACATGCTGGGAAATTTTAACCTCTGTTTATGGCCTGCATCCACCAGTAGTGGATATGATCTTTGACCACAGAGAACTGGCACTGGATGAGCAAAGAGAGCAGCTGAAAAGCAGAAATAGAGGTGTCCTCATGCTTCTGCTTTAGAAGTGTAACCAAAGAGGTCTATACACATACTGACAAAAAATGTTTTTTTTGTGTGTGCAGCTAATATGCAAAATCAATGCCACACTGAAAAGCTAATTTGATGAGGAATAATTCGATTTTTAGTCTTTCTAAACACACTGGAGTTATGAAATGTTTCTGAAATGTTATGCCAGTTTTAACTTTGATAGGTCTGATACCTTATCGAAATAATCTTATATCTTGTCATCTAAACTTGAAAACAATTTTTTTTCCCCCCATTCTCTCTTACTCAAGATGTTTTTTGGAATAATTTCAAATCATATGTATCATAAAGACTTGCACAAACATTTGTTCAATGCCAAGGATACTGTAATTTGTCATTTAAGATTAAATTATTTTTATACATTAAATAAGAAATTAATGCAAAATACAAGCATTTTACCATGTCTTAGACTTTTGGAACCTACTGTATCTAGTCAAGGGTTACTAAAATAATTTCTTTGTGCCCTTGAGCAAGGCACTTAATCCATGTTCACTCAGCCAGCATGTACCAGCAGTACATTCCAGCAGTACCAGCTGTACACCAGTTTTATAACATGCTTCTACTTAATGACAAGTGGAACATGCAAAGTGTTCTGCATTAAAGTTAATGGTCCTTCATTCCTGAATACATATGAAAAAAAAAGACAATCATCTGGGAGAGAGAAAAAAAACCAGCACAGTTTAATCATTAAAATATTTCTTGCCACAAATCACTAGTATGTTAACCATGTCATGTGCTGATGTTTGGTGAAGATGCTTTTGAAAAAGGACAATGGTATGGTCTTGACAACATGTAACTGCTCCTTACTTATAACTATATTTTATTGAATACAAAAAGTGGTTAAAAATGTTTTTATTCAGAATACATTAAAATGCCATTTATACATCCAGTGACTTAAATACACCTTTTCTATCATAAGCACGTAAAATTTTAATAAAATATTAAAATTTATTTTGTTATTTTTTGGGAAACAGTCAAAATAGGTCTGACAAATGTTCAGATTTTATGATGAAGAAAAAAAATACATTCTTGAATAGGTTTATTTTTTATTATTATTTTTTAATAACAATAATAATAAATATAGCTGCAATTAAGATGCTTTTGAAAAAGGACAATGGTATGCTCTTGACAACATGTAACTGCTCCTTACTTATAACTATATTTTATTGAATACAAAAAGTGGTTAAAAATGTTTTGATTCAGAATACATTAAAATGCCATTTATACATCCAGTGACTTAAATACACCTTTTCTATCATAAGCACGTAAAATTTTAATAAAATATTAAAATTTATTTTGTTATTTTTTGGGAAACAGTCAAAATAGGTCTGACAAATGTTCAGATTTTATGATGAAGAAAAAAAATACATTCTTGAATAGGTTTATTTTTTATTATTATTTTTTAATAACAATAATAATAAATATAGCTGCAATTAGTGATTACCGGGGTTCAAGCACTTTAAGGACTGACATCAGAACACATCCACGATGAAGACTATTTTAACACACACATACACACAGACATGAAAGAGTTAAAGTATAATACTTAATACACACTTGCAATACATGCACACACATGCAAACACATTTGTTTGTAGATATGATAATTAACTAAATGCTTACTGCCTGTGAAAAACTGTATTAGTGAGTAGAATGAGCCAATTGGTGGTCCTCTGCTGCCATCTAGTGGTTATAATGGAAATTCCAGGGAATTTTCCATTTAAATATACTGTTTTCACCTTTTTTTTTTTTACTGTTATTGAGGCACCTATTGTCCGAGCTCTATAAATTTAGCATTTTGCATGATTATCTAGAATCATATGACATGTGTTAATTTTTTTCATGAAGTTTTGAGCTTTCTTTTATGATTTATAGTCTTTGGGTACACTAAGTAAAGACAACATTATTAAATTGTCCTGTTATAAATATCCAAATGCAAAAAAATCAACATTGCTTTGATAATTATTGACCATAAGAGTCCAAAGAAATGTGCTGCACTTGTTTTATTGTTTTTGAGTTGAAAACCTAGGACTAGTTCACAAAACTTTTTTTTTAATAATCTCAAATATTTAAAGAACAATTTAAGAATATTTAAGAAACGATTTGATTGACAGCAGTAGTCCTAGAGGCAAAGTTGTTCAGAATTAGGAGATCTAGCATATGATATGCAGTGTGGTTTATGAGTAAATATATAAAGTTGTTTTATTTTTTTGCAATTTGAGGTCATTTACCATAGAAATATTGGGCCTCATTTACGGAACAAACATACGACAGAAAATTGGGTGTGCAGTCGTTTCTGGGTGAAACTTGGAATTAATTAATATGGATGTGAGCGGTGGCTATGATAAAATGTCACGTCTGGTCTCAGCTTGTGTACACAAGTTTTGGAGTCAACCTGAACTTGCACGCAGCATAATAAATCTGGTGGAGAATTGTATAATGACAGCATTTTGTTCATTTAGATTATTTTCCTGACCAACAACCGAAGCTCATTAGTCAATCATTAACCAGTAAGATTAGAATGTCAAATTAAAAATGTAATTTAATTTAAATAGATGGGTGTCTGTGACCCATTAAAAATTCCACACACACACACACACACACACACACATATATACATATATATATATATATTTTATGTCAGAGGTCGCAAATTTTCAGATTGCAAATTTTCCGTCATTGACGGAATTTTTTTAGAAGTGACAGAAAAATCTGAAGGCCATCTGTCACTTTGACAGATTACACTGAGGGTGAGCTATTGCAATCTTCCCACCCTTGTCCAGTTTGTGGCAAGTGCGCTCCAGTGTGGCAGCAGAGCGCGGGATCATCAGCCTCCAGAACAAAAATAGGTGTACTGCGTTAGGCTAACCGAGACTTGTCATTTGCACTTACATATTGTTGCTCTTTTGTTAGTTTTGATTGCTTCTATTGTCCTCATTTGTAAGTCGCTTTGGATAAAAGCGTCTGCTAAATGACTAAATGTAAATGTAATGTTAATTTACGGAACAAACCAAAATTTACAGAAATTTACAAAACAAACAGTGTTCCTGTGGCTCAGTGGTAGAGCATTGTGTTAACAACACAAAAGGTTGTGGGTTCAATTCCCAGCCTGAATGCACTGTAAGTTGCTTTGGATAAAAGCGTCTGCTAAATGCATAAATGTAAAGTGAAAGAGATGATCAGTTCAAATGCGCTGCCACTTTGCTTGATCTGTGGTGTCTACGGCGATCTATGATGCCACATTAAAGAGCACCAAAATGGTATTTATTGCTTGAATTTCCTAATAAAATGGACAGAATTTGAAATCTGAGACTTTATTTCATATCAGAAGCTTAGCCCATTGCGATTTATTGGATGTGAGGCGCACTATATGCATTGTTCATTCATCGACTGAAAACAGCATCGATTGGGATTTAAGAATCGATATTGGTTCATAAAAATGAGAATCTATTAAAATCGAGAAATCGTTTTTTGTTTTACCCAGCCCTAGCATTTTTTTTTTTTTAGTTGCCTCTGCTGTCACTGTCGTGTGTGGTGTTGAACATGAAAAGTGATGCACAGTCTCTGTTTATCTGTTCTGTTCATAAATAAATACATGCATAAGCCTGTATGCTCATCCTGTAGGTTCATTATTAAAAATGAAAATGTGAACAAAAATACAAGCAATTAAATGTGTTATTACAATTAAAATATGTAAAATTAAAATGACTGGTAATAATAGTTCATGACGGAATTTTTACGACCCTATCCGTCAAAATGATGGACAATGTTAAAGGTGCTGTATGTAGGATTGACACCGAGTGGTTGAACTAGGTATTGCAGTCCAAATTTAAAATATTGGAGAGGTTTTTTTTCACCTGGACCCTCCTCCTCAGACTTGACGCACATGCAGGTTGCCAGATTGACTACACCAACAGGAACGAGCGCACCTGACGATGTAAAACATTGAGCCTTAACACTGTAAGTTGATCAGTTAATGTGTACGTTTGCAGTATTTGTATTGTTTGCAAATTATAAACCACCTCATGTGAATTTTTACATGGGGTTGAGGTGCGTAGACCCTCGTAGCTAAAAAAAATAATATAACAGAAGTGTCTACCTAGCAATGTACGTTAGCATAATTTCACCACATCAACTAATTCAGACACATTTGTATTTGTTAAATTAAATAAAATTTCGTATTTGTATTTCGTAGTTTTCATATTTTTCTATCACGGCTGTTACCTTTATGAGTAGCCATGACCCATCTGCACCTCCGCACTAGTCGGCCACACTGTCTCGAATAAACGCTGTCTGACCAATCAGGTATCACAAAACACAGTGTAAACGCGAGAACTGTCTGAATGTCTAATTAAATTAAAATATTCCTACTAGTAGCCAGGATACATCAGTTAACCAACTTGACATACAGCTAACTTACCTGTCAAGGAGAAAATTAGCCGACTCAGCATTTGTTTTTAAACCTTTGTCTATTTTAAGCTGTCTCCATCTCTCAATGCATCTCCAATATTTATTCTGCTTTTATTATACCGTTGTTGATCATAAAGTTTTTTTGGATGGATGTCGAGGCTTTTTAGGATGGGCAGAAAGTTATATTTCCCACTCTGACCCCTTTCGTTTGCCAGCTTCCATGACTGAAATTAAATACACTGTGTTTCCCGCCAACTGGCAACCCGGGGTGCCGAAATACAATTGGGTAAATTAATTACATGATGTGTCGATTAGTTCATTTAATTAACCACAAATTACATTTGGCTGTGAAAATACCCCCAAAATATTACTTAAACAGGGGTGCCTAATCCTAGTCCCAGAGATCTACCTTCCTGTAAAGTTCAGCTTCAACTCTGATCAAACACAATTGAACCAACTAATTAAGGAGCACTTGATAATTACAGACAGGTGTGTTTGATCAGGGTTGGAACTGAGCTCTGCAGGTAGGTAGTTCCCTTTCAGTCGGTCACTCTCAACATCACGTCGGTGATGACCGATGAATTGGGATCTCGCCAGAGAACCCAATGAGATCAGTGATTCAAAGGCCCATTCATAAAGTGAGCCGTTTACTGAATTATTTAATGAATCAGCCGTTTGAACAAATCAAATGAATGAATGACTCATAAAGACATGTACCGCCTCCAGCTGGCAGTTTTAGTTCCCTTTCAGTCAGTCACTACGAGTCACGTCGTGACCGACAAATTGAGATCTCTCTTCGAGAGACCAATCTACTTCGAGTGTAAACTAAACGAGCCAATGGATATTGGCATGCGATGATTGCATCGAGCTGCCGCTGATCACAGCATGAGCATAAAAAGGTAGCAGGTGCAACGCATACCATGTTTTCGCTGAGTAACAGTAACCCGGTAACCCGGACGCTCAGTGGTGGTACAGCAGCCATGGCGACGGGACGTGACGTCTCCGTTCCCTTCTTCAGGGAATGAGGGTTACATACGTAATAACCGAGACGTTCCCTTTCAGTCGGTCACTACGAGTCACGCCGTGACCGACGAATTGGGATCCCTACCAAAGTGCCATGGATGCTACCCCTTCCAGTGTCCTGTGCGAGCCTCCTGCGCCCCCTTTTTGGTGTAGGCCGGGGCTCGCAACAAGAAGACCAGTCACCGTTGTCGTAGCACTACCCACTCAGTAAGATTGGATCACACTGGGAAAACGTACCCGATCCACTTGGAACAGGAACGTTGCAGAAGCCCCATCCTTCCCGAAGGAGGTTTC
>NW_015644379.1:16100-28484 GCF_001515625.1 Sinocyclocheilus rhinocerous
TAGAGTCAAAAATGTACATACTTTAAAGTCTAATGCAACCTCTGATATAAATATATATATATATATATATATATGTCAGTTTATTAAAATTTTTAATCTAATTAATTACATGATGTGTCGATTAGTTCATTTAATTAACCACAAATTACATTTGGCTGTGAAAATACCCCCAAAATATTACTTAAACAGGGGTGCCTAATCCTAGTCCCAGAGATCTACCTTCCTGTAAAGTTCAGCTTCAACTCTGATCAAACACAATTGAACCAACTAATTAAGGAGCACTTGATAATTACAGACAGGTGTGTTTGATCAGGGTTGGAACTGAGCTCTGCAGGTAGGTAGTTCCCTTTCAGTCGGTCACTCTCAACATCACGTCGGTGATGACCGATGAATTGGGATCTCGCCAGAGAACCCAATGAGATCAGTGATTCAAAGGCCCATTCATAAAGTGAGCCGTTTACTGAATTATTTAATGAATCAGCCGTTTGAACAAATCAAATGAATGAATGACTCATAAAGACATGTACCGCCTCCAGCTGGCAGTTTTAGTTCCCTTTCAGTCAGTCACTACGAGTCACATCGTGACCGACAAATTGAGATCTCGCTTAGAGAGACCAATCCACTTCCAGTGTAACTAAACGAGCCAATGGACATTGGCATGCGGGTTTCGCATCTGGCTGCCACACCCCACAGCGCGGGTATAAGAGGCAGCAGGTGCACTGCATTAATTAATTCATCCTTTCGCTTTGGAGCCGAGTGGTAGTGCATCACTACTGCTTTATACTTCGGTGTTGCAGAGAGACAAGTGAGAGCGGGCGTTTCGGCACAGCAGCGGTGGTCACGGTCTCACGGCGGATAGAAATAAAAAGATCATCCTCGTGCAGACAGCCACACCAGGAGTGAGCGGTGGCCAGCTCCCCTGCGTGCTTCAGCACAAAAGAGCATTTCTCTAAAAGAGCAACACCCGTGCGTTTCTGGGTGCAGTCGCGATCTGGCGCCTCGGGACGGTCACGATCGCTGTCTCACGTGTCTTCGCGTTGAGCACGCTGAGCAAGCGTTCGTGGATGGCGCATGTTCTATTTATGGGGACATGCCCATCTCGGAGTTGCACAAAAGACTTCGCTATGTCAAACGTGACGGGGTCCCTCTGCCTCTGCCGCGATTCACTGTTTGTCCCGGCAATCGGGGCGGCGCTGTATCTGGTGGAGTCAGAGGTGATTTGAAGATCACGGTGACGGCTTCCCCAGAGGAAAGATCAGGAGGCCTACACAGGGCACTGGAGGGGGTAGCACCTGTGGCTTGTTGGTAGGAATCACAATTCGTCGGTCATCACCGATGTGACATCGAGAGTGACCGACTGAAAGGGAACGTCTCTGTTACGTATGTGAGTCATGTCCCTGTCCCCTGTCACATCCCGTCGCCACAGTTGCTGTACCAGCGCTGAGCTGCCGTGTCACCGGCTCGGCTCCTCAGCAAAAGCATGAATTAATGCGGTGCACCTGCTGCCTTTTATACCCGCGAAATTTGCATGCCAATGTCCATTGGCTCGTTTATTTGCACTTGAAGTGGATTGGTCTCTCTGGTGAGATCCCAATTCGTTGGTCATCACCGACATGACGCCTCCATTCCCTCCTTCAGGGAACGAGGGTTACATACGTAACCGAGACGATCTCCAGGACCAGGATCGGGAACTCCTGATTTAAAGCTAAATGAGTTTTAAATATTAAGTAGACATTACAAATAGTAGCTTTAGAAAGACAATATACAATTTATTACACATAAATGTTTAGGCTACAATGGCCTAACATAAACTAGGGAACATAAGAGAATTTGAGAAACTTTTTTTTTCCGTTAATGCAATGGAAGTCATTGGTAACAAAAAACAGCTGCTACCAAAAGTCTTCAAAATACCTTCTTTTATATTCCACAAAAGAAAGTAAGTCAGCCTTTTTTCTTTTTTTAATAAATTAATACTCTAAATAAGAAACATCTCGGTTACGTATGCAACCCTCGTTCCCTGAAAGAGGGAACGGAGACGTCACGTCGTGACCGACGATTTGGGATCTCGCTTAGAGAGACCAATCCACTTCGAGTGTAAACTAAATGAGCCAATGCACATTGGCATGCGATAATTGCATCCAGCTGCCGCTGATCACAGCGTGAGCATAAAAAGGCAGCCGGTGCAACGCATACCAGGTTTTTGCTGAGGAGCCGATCCGGTGCCACGGCCGCTCAGCAGTGGTACAGCAGCCGTGGCGACGTGACGACTCCATTCCCTCCTTCAGGGAATGAGGGTTATATACATAACCGAGACATTCCCTTTCAGTCAGTCACTACGAGTCACGTCGTGACCGACGAATTGGGATCCCTACCAAAGCGCCATGGATGCTGCCCCTTCCAGTGTCCTGTGCGAGCCTCTTGTGCCCCTTTTTGGTGTAGGCCGGGGCTTTCTCTTGGAAATGGCAGAAGTCTGCTGGGGAAACATGGGCTCTGAGGCTATACCGTGGACTTTACACATATGGGAACCATTTATTATAATTATTATTATTACGTAGGCTCGGACGGGACAAAGCAAAGCTAGGGCTGGGTCTGCTTCCTCCGGGGGCAGCGCTTGCAGGTTCACCACCTGATCCCTGAAGGGGGTAGCGGGAACCTTGGGCACGTAGAAAATGCGTGCAGGTCCCCTACCCTCTTGATGGAGGCCAGTGCAAGCAGGAGCAGAGTTTTCATTGAAAGAAACTTTAGCTCGACTGACTGCAAAGGCTCAAATGGGCCCTGCTGTAGTGCTTTGAGCACTAGAGACAGGTCCCAAGAGGGTATTAGAGGGGGGGCCGGGGAGGATTTAACCTTCTCGCCCCCCTAAGGAGCCTGATGACCAGATCATGCTTCCCTACCGACTTCCCTTCCACGGGGTAATGGTTAGCAGCAATCGCAGCAACATAGACTTTAAGGGTGGAGGAAGACAGCCTTTGCTCCAACCCTTGCTGCAAAAAGGAAAGCACAACCCTGATCGAGGTTTTACTTCAAGGCTTAAGCGTGCGGTCCAAAGGAGTCGGTGGCGGGCGAGTTGTGACATGCGACGGGAGCACAGACCACCTTGTCGGTTGATGTACGCAACGGTCACCGTGTTGTCCGTTCAGACCAGCAGGTGCTTGCCTCGTAAGCGCCCTTTGAGACGGTTCAAGGCAAGGCGCACCGCTAACAACTCTAGGCAATTGATATTCCAGTGCAGTTGGGGGCCCGTCCATACCCCTGACACTGCATGCCCATTGTACGTGGCCCTCCAGCCGGTGGTGGAGGATGCCTGGAGATCTGTTCTACGGGCACCCCTGCCCAGAGAAACGCAAGGTCTGACCATGGGGTGAAGGTTTGGCGACAGGCCGGTGTAACTTGGACCCGGTGAGTGCTGCGCTCACCTCGGGACATGGCTATGAAGTCAGTGCTGAAGCGATCTCATATGAAGCAGCCCCAGTGGTGTAACTGACGCTGCAGCTGCCATATGCCCCAGGAGCCTCTGAAATTTTTTCAGTGGGACCGCTTTCCTGCCCTTGAATGAATTCAAGCAGTTCAGCACCAACCACACATGTTCCTCTGTGAGGTGTGCTCTCTGTTCGATCAAATCGAACTCCATACCGAGAAAAGAGATCCTCTGCGTCGGAGAGAGTTTGCACTTTTCCCAGTTGACCCGACCCAACAGACCCAACTAGCTGAGGTGCCGGAGCACCAGGTCCCTGTGCTCGCACAACTGATCCCGAGACTGTGCTAGTATAAGCCAATCAAGGTAGTTGAGGATGCGAACACCTTGCTCTCTGAGGGGAACAAGAGCCCCCTCCGCAACTTTCGGGAAGACACAGGGAGACAGGGACAGCCCGAAGGGAAGGACCTTGTACTGATATGCGCATCCTTCAAACGCAAACCACAGAAATGGTCTGTGGCGCGGAAGGATCGACACATGAAAGTACGCATTCTTCAGGTGGATCGCTGCAAACCAATCTCGGGGACGGATGCACCCGAAGATGCGTTTCTGCGTCAACATCTTGAACGGTAACCAGTGAAGGGCCCGGTTCAAGACACGCAGATCCAAGTGGAAGTGGATTGGTCTCTCTAAGCGAGATCCCAATTTGTCGGTCACGACGTGACTCGTAGTGACTGACTGAAAGGGAACTAAAACTGCCAGCTGGAGGCGGTACATGTCTTTATGAGTCATTCATTCATTTGATTTGTTCAAACAGCTGATTCATTAAATAATTCAGTAAACGGCTCACTTTATGAATGGGCCTTTGAATCATTGATCTTGTATAGACATTTTGGACAAAGACGTAGCATACCAATTTTCGGTTGCGTATTTAGAGCCATTTTCAAGTTTTTTTATTTTTTTGCCGTGACCTCTTACATATGTGTACCAAGTTTGGTAAAAATATCTAAAATCGCTCACAAGTTATAGCCATTAGAGTAAAAGTAACTTTGCCCACTTCAAAAGTTTTGGTGCCCCTTAGCGACCATGAATCAAAATTTCAACTTTTTTTTTTTTTTGATCGGGTGAAAAACCTAGGACTAGTTTGCAAATGTAGGTTTTGGTTAAAATTCAAATGAAATATATTCATACCGGAAATTAAATTGTTGATTTCAATGATATGAGACACTTGAGTCTATGACAAACGGTTCAGGACTTATGGCCATTTTTCTTTGTCTTTGTGACCCTGTAGACTTGGGGAGTACTACCATCTTTCAAAGTATCAGCTCTCTAGGCCTTACGGTTTGGTCTGCATGATCAGTTTTAGGGCAGAAAAATAACAATAATAAAAATTTCTACAAAAACAATGGAGTTTCAGCACTATCTGCCTGAACTCCTAATAATAATAATAATAAGTTCAGGCTGTAAAATGTTGCATGGTGCAGCTCATCAAAAACAACAACAACAACTACAACAAAAATATTTTAACTTGAAAACAATTTGAAAATAATAACTCAGATGAGACCAGACCGCAAAATGGTGTCAACTGATATCATTGACAGAAATAGGCAGGGCCGGATTAACATAAGGGCTAGGCGGGGCTGAAGTCCCAGGGTCCACGGATTGAGGGGGCCCGACATGATTGGCTGTGGAGGAAAGGAAATTGATTGGCCATCGGGAGCACCCGAGCTTTTCCCGGTGTGCCGATTGCCGAAATCCCACCACGCCCCCACATATTAGTGTCTGCGCTATTTCAGTCCAAAAGATATGAGTGATAAAATTGTCATTGTACTCGTTTACACTAGAGTTGCGGGTATCTTTTAATCATCTCGGCTTTACTGTAGCGCATGGGAAACAAACACTAAAAGCCAAGTGATGAAATGGCACTAAGTTACCTGATTAAACTGTGCAGCGCAAGAGAACAGCTGGACCACACTGCAGCTCGACACTTTCGCCCCTCTATTGAAGTGATAATAAGCAGCGCTTGCCCATTTGAATTTGACACATGACACTTTTATGTGAACAGTAAAGTCTATGTGGTGAAGGTACATTAAGCAATTTAATCCGCACACCACCACACCTAGGCTAATTAACATGCAGTTACTGACACTGTAGAAATATGGCATTAATTATATCCAGAACGACATTTATGGGGGCCAGATGAGCTGAATTTTAGCACCAGTCCAGCCCTGATGATTCTCCTCTTTTAGGGCCAGAAAGAAGATCTTCTAATAATACAACTATTTAACGTAAACTCCCTAAGGGAGCTGTATATGCTCAAAAGTTGTTGCTGCTTCTGGAAACGCTACTATGAAGGGGGGCTCTTGGGTTTGCTATAGCTCCAGGGCCCTATGTCTTCTTAATCCGGGCCTAGAAATAGGTGATTGATATGATCATGTTATTGGATAATTTAAAAAAAAAACTAAGGTGACTTCATCCATCATGCTCCAGTTGTTGAATTTGAGGGGCAGAATGCCACACTAAGCCTCTTCCTTTCCAGTGTTCTGAGTGTTGTGATCTCTGTACCTTTGTAACTATGTGTGGATTGCCTTATGCTGCTACCTCAGGCTTTTAAACTATAGATAGAATTGATCCAGTAAGCGTACAGCACACATGCTAGAATCTGTGCAGTGAGTTGTGGGCTGCTCAATGAGCTTTGCACCTGTTCCTGTCCTGGATCTACTGACAGTGTGTGAAAAGCAATAGCATTCTGCTGCAGACTCACAGCGGCATACATGACAGCTGTTTCAGGACAGCAGCGCCAGGTCAACAGTCTAAGACCAGAAGTTAGGGTGGAAATTAACTTAATTAGTAAATTAACTGGTTAGTGGTGCTGTCGGTGCTGTCCTGAAACTGCTGTCACATATGGCACTGTGGTACTACAGCTAGACATTTCTCATGAAACCTTGGCTTGCAGGTCTAGGCCAAAGTGTTTCACTAACCGAACATTTTTTTTAGTACATACTAGTACTTATGAAATGCACACTAGTCCAATGAAATTTTAAAGGAGTGTACTTATGAAAAAGGAGAAGTAGGCAGTCTTACTAAAGTCCTTAAGTTTTTTTTCTTTCTTTTTTTTCACTTTTCTAATTAATTAACACATTTCTAATTAATTCAAGAGACCTCTTTACAACTCAGAGCATGCTTGGCACATAAACAGAAGCCAAATGCCAACTGTATTTCATGTCACATGGTAAACAAGATCAGCTTGTGAATAGATTTGCCTTATGATATAGCCTAGAACAAGAGAAACATGCTTATTGCTGATTGATCAAAATAAAGGGCGAAGAAATATTGTCATCAGTATCTTTATATTCAGTGTGAGCAGCCCTCTTTGCTGACTTTACACATTTTTGACTCCTTTACACATTTTTGTTGATCTGAATACAATTCTCAGACCGCATATTCTGCTTATATGATTATTAGGGGTCCAAACATGAAGTGCTGCAATCCTAATGCATTTGTAGGATTTGTATTTATTTATTTCAATTTGTAGGATAATTTGCCCCAAAGAAGGGGAATACCAATCTTCAATTTAATTAATCTTTTTTTTTTTTTGTAGCACACCCTATGAGAGCCATGCCATATGGGGCACTAATCCATTACGAGAGTTCACTTGAGGGATACTTCCCCATAATAGAGGGTTATGTACCTAACCGAGAAGTTTAACATTCAGTTAAAAACCTGGGAGAAAAAAATCACTACACTAGTAAGCTCAGTTAGAGATATGTGGTTGCCTTTAAGTTTACACAGCTACATGGATTACAGCATGAACACCAGTTAACTTAAGTACATTTCAAAATTAAGAAAATATTTACCCGAACATACTCCTGTATGAAGGCGAATTCTGCTGGTTTGAAGCGAGTCAATCCCCACTAAAGATAAGTTTCTCACAGGTCTCCTGGAGCTCTTGTTCTTTTGTCAGGATACAGGTATTCAAGCACTCCATTGCATGCTTAGTGGAGTTCCACCTCGTTGGACTGGAAACTATCAGCTGGCACCCTAGCTTGTCTTTGATGATGTCTCAAGCTTGTGTGCTTCCATGTTGCTTGTTCCATAGTGCCTGGCATTTGCCAATCGTTGATCTTCATACTTTATTAAAGGCCTCTAACTGGGTCAAAGCACCCTCAGGTGTCTCTTGTTGCAAACCAGGTTGAGGATATGGCAGGCGCATCACTGATGAGGTGGGAGACTGTAGTCTTCTTTGGTTTAATTTAAAATGTCTGTGACATTTATGAAGTGTCCCTCCTCTTCTTCCTCATCCTTCTCTTCTCTGTCTTGAATGGTTCTTTGAAATTCTGCAAAGACGCTGAAAGGCTTCACAACATTTGAACCATTATCTGTAGTTGTAACGGTCACCGTTTTGATGACCATGCATCTGTTGTGGTGCATACATGGTTCTGTTTGGACAAAATATTAGTGTGCTTTTCATTGATATATACTCATCCTTATGCATTCTTCCAAATGTTCTCCTGGACATCAAATGCCTGGAGGGTAAAATCTCTCTGAATAAATCTATGTACTCTCCACAGTGTGAAGTGGATGCAGTCTTTGAATGATGACGTTAAGGATCAACTTGTCAAATCACTCTTAGGTTAAGGTGGGGCTGCCTCCTCTGAAATACTGTGCTACATTGCCGTGTATGAGAGCAATGGGGAGTTCCTCCTCCTCATTCCTAGGTGCCCTTCTCTTCTTGGTGTGATCATGTTCCATTTTCATGGAGGCCATTTTAGTTGGGTGAATTCCCTATAAAGGTGTTCTCAAACTCAATTCCTGGAGGACCACAGCTCTGCAGAGTTTAGCTCCAACCAGCTCCAAATCACACCTGCTTGGAAGACCTTGATTAGCTGGATCAGGTGTGTTTGATTAGGGTTGGAGTTAAACTGTGCAGAGCTGTGGTCCTCCAGGAACTGAGGCTGCGTTTACACTGCCACAAAAAATCCGATCTTTCGTTCACATCTGACACAGATCGGAATTTGTTGCACACGTGTAAACACAAAAACGCGCAGAGTTTGAGACCAATGATCTAGAAAATGTTAAAAACATCATAAATTCAGAATAATCTAATCTTTTCACTTTCAACTTTTCCTCGCTCCTTCATTCTTTCCCCACCTCTTCCCTCGTATATTTACTGTATTTGTTTATTTATTTAAGTTTGTCTTTTAAGAACAATAAGAACAAATACACAAATTATTAATACACAGTTACAAATAAAATAAGGTCAGTGATATTCAGGTACAGAAATGTAATAATTAATTGTAAAATAGCACTGCATAGTGTTCACTGTATAAATTAAATATAGATTAATCTTTGTCAAAGCTGTGTTTTGTTGTTTGATTAGCATAAATGCAGTGTTTATAGGCTGCTGTCCCTTTAAGACCTGATGCACGGATCCGATATAATGATGCACATCAGATATGTTTCACATAACCGACTGTGTTTACCAGAATGATTGTCGAGATGGGTGTTTTGTCATGATTTTATGTGTATGTGCCTGTTCAAACGCAAGGCAATGTGAAAGAGGATTCAGTTCAGTGTTCATGTGCTGTCTGAAATAAAATAAGGTCAGTAGTAGAAAACAGCATGTGAGTATCGAAAAAAATAAGGTCAGTCATAGAAAACAGATGAGGAGTACCAAATTGAGTTCCCTTTCGAATGGGAACTCCATGCTGCGTCCCCTAGAGGGCGCTTTTGGGGAATGTCTTCAGCATGACTGGTGCCTGGAGCATGAGTATAAACACGACAATGAACTTGACATTGGCAGGCGGCAGCCTATGACATCATGACGGTGCACCCGAGAGTATAAAAGGGCACCTGTAAAATATATCATCCTCTTTCTTGTCTTGAGGAGATTGTCTGTTTGTACATGAGTTAGGAGCAAGCGCGTTTAGCTCCTGAGGGAGCAAAATGCACGCATTGAAAGGGATTTCTCAATGAAGCTCTGTTTGCGATGTCCCTATTCTCGAGGAATATGGGATGCGCTTTGGGTGGAATGTTTATAGCGATTAATTCGCGATGCGTTCATCCCTGGATTTAGCGCTCTCTTTTGGGTTTCGGAAGCCTGCGCTGCAGTCTCTTCCCCCTCCGAGTGAAAGTTTGCTGCAGCAGCTATCTTCCTCCAAGGAGGTTGATGTTGTTAGCATTAATACTTGCGTGTGATTAGACTGCATTTTAGATCGCTTGTTTCTCTCTGCCCTCGCTACATCATGTGATGGTGATACACGCAATTTATGTGTGGTTTGTTAGGGAGCAGAGCATACACAGTCAGCTCTCGTGGGAAATGCGATGTGTACAAGAGTGCACTATTTGAATGTTTACCTCTGCTTCCATTGGCATTTCTTCTCGCGGGAAGAAGCTCTTATGCAATATAGAATCGAGTGTGCGTTATGGGTCTGCAACAAAATTGTGTTTGCAAGCTGTTATTCATGATTCTTTTAAATTGAATACATTTTTATGATATTCAGCTTAACATAAAGACCATATTTCACTTGTTTGGCTGCTAGGGGTGTAACGATACGTGTATTCGTATTGAACCGTTCGGTATGAGGCTTTCGGTTCGGTACGCATTACAAACCGAACGATTCGTTGGATAAATCCTATTAGCATACATTTGGAAAATGAAAGAGCTTAAAATGTGTGAAATATAATGTAATAAGGGAATAAATGAAGACAGCTATACTGTTAATTTTGTGAACCGTTACACCCCTATTGGCTGCATTTAATTCTGAGGAATTAAGGAATAAAAAAAAACTTTTATTTTGAACTCGTGATGAACAATTAGCATATTGAGAAAGATATTGATGTATTCTCCTGGGTTTGTGTAGGTTTATAAATGATTTACCTTACAAATGAACTGCGTTCCCAGGTGAAAGTTATAATAAACCCAAACTCACAGCAATATGCAGAGATGGAGTTTGAGATGCTCCACACGTGTAAATGATAAGAGTTAATGTGGAGCAGCATTTACTGTGAACGTATCTGTAGTCACATCATCTGTATTCAGCTCTTTTAAGAGTTTTGAATGATATCATGCTAATTACTGACTCTGGGCAGTCTATGGCTCTGGTTCTGTTAGACCTCAGTTCTGCCTTTGATTTAATTGATCATAATACACTTATATCACGTCTTGAAACATGTGTTGGCCTCCGGGGCACGGTGTTGCAGTGGTTTCATTCATATCTCACTAATAGGAGGTATGTTGTTAGTATTGGAAACCAATCCTCATCTGAAATACATTTAAAGTCTGGTGTCCCTCAGGGCTTGATTCTTGGTCCGGTACAGTTTTCCTTTTATATGCTTCCTCTAGGATCTATTTTTAATAAGTATTGGGTCTCTTTTCATCTGTATGCTGACGACACACAAATTTATATCCCTTTGAAATGTGACAATAAACAGGCTTCAAAGCCTATTTTAGATTGTCTGGATGAACTATAACTTTGACTTGCAAGTAATTTCCTAAGCCTCAATGAGAGTAAAACTGAATTTATTTTGTTTGGCTCAAATGACCACTGTGTACATGATTTTGAATCCGAACTTCTTATTCCATATAGCACTACGTGTGCAAGAAACGTAGGTGTTTGGTTTGATAATAATCGGCTCGGCTTCTTTATGGGATTTGCAAACATGAGTCTATCACACCAGTTTTGATCTCATTGCATTGGCTGCCAGTCGATTTAAATTTTTTACTGTTTGTCTATAAATCTCTTCATAATCAGGCTCCACAGTACCTATCTGATTTGTTACATTCATACACCCAGTGAAGAGCACTCAGATCGGCTGATTCTGGTTTATTGCAAGTTCCCAGGGCACGTCTCAAAAACAGAGGTGATCGTGCTTTTTCTGTTGTTGGCCGTAAGTTGTGGAATAGTCTCCCAATTCATATCAGAACTGCCTCAACTCAATCTATTTTAAGTCTACTCTTAAAACATTTCTTCTCCTTGGCATTTAATATTTTTTGACTTGATGTTTAATGATCCTTTTTTTTAGTGAACCTCATCCATTTTACAGTGTGTGTTTTATAGACCAGTTTTGATCTCATTGCATTGGCTGCCAGTCAAATATAGAACTGATTTAAAATTTTTACTGTTTGTCTATAAATCTCTTCATAATCAGGCTCCACAGTACCTATCTGATTTGTTACATTCATACACCCAGTGAAGAGCACTCAGATCGGCTGATTCTGGTTTATTGCAAGTTCCCAGGGCACGTCTCAAAAACAGAGGTGATCGTGCCTTTTCTGTCGTTGGCCTGTCTCCCAATTCATATCAGAACTGCCTCAACTCAATCTATTTTAAGTCTACTCTTAAAACATTTCTTCTCCTTGGCATTTAATATTTTTTGACTTGATGTTTAATGATCCTTTTTTTTAGTGAACCTCATCCATTTTACAGTGTGTGTTTTATAGCTTGCGTTTTACATTTAGACATTTAGCAGACACTTTTATTCAAAGCAACTTACAAATGAGGGCAATGGAAGCAATCAAAATAAACAAAAGAGCAATGATATGCAAGTGCTATAACAAGTCTCAGTTAGCCTAATGCAGTACATGTAGCAAGGTTTTTTTAATCATATAATAAATAAAAAGAAAACAGATAGAATAGAAAAATAATAAAGCTAGCTAGTGTTAGAGGCCTTTTTTTGCTTTTGTTAATTTTATAATAAATAAATTAAAAAAACTAATAGATAGAATACAAAAAGATTAGAGAAGCAAGTGTTTTTTAAAGAAAACACGCAGTTAGTAAATAAATAGAGTGCAAGTCTAAAAGGGGCAAGTTTTTTTTTTTTAAAGCACAGAATTAGAATAGAGAGTGCTAGAGTTAGAGGGTCAAATAAAGATGGACGAGATGTGTTTTTAGCCGATTCTTGAAGACTGAGCTCGGACTGAGTTGGGCAGATCATTCCACCAGGAGGGAACATACATTTTAAAAGTC
>NW_015644379.1:29395-33089 GCF_001515625.1 Sinocyclocheilus rhinocerous
CGTCGAAAGATGACATGTGGAGGGGTAGTGTTGTGTCAGGAACCATGTTGAGGTTAAGAGTGAGGAGGAAGTGATCCGAGGTGTGCAGTGGAGTAACCATTACATGATCAGTGGAGCAGTGTCGTGTGTAAATAATGTCCAGTTGGTTGCCTGATTTGTGAGTAGCCGTAGTTAACACTCTCTTGAGATCTAAAGAGGCAAGCAGAGTGTGCAAGTCTGCAGCCTCAGGTTTATCTAGGTGGATGTTGAAGTCTCCAAGCATAACTAGGGGAGTACCATCCTCAGGAAAGGTTGAAAATGAAAAATTATTGATGAGTGCTGCAGGAGTAGCACTGGTTTGATCCACGTCTCTGTCAGAGCCATGAGGTTTAGTTTTGAATGACTAGTAATAGATGTAATGCAATCTGCTTTGTTTACTGTAGACTGACAATTCCAGAGACCAATAGAAAAAGAAAGTTGTGTATTAGCAGACATAGACAAAGTGCACAGGTTGTTAGGATTGCGCTGCCTATAGTGTGTGACGAGCGCTGCCGCCAACCATTGCCGCAGTGTACTAACCTTTTTTATACCCGTCTGACGAAACTGTAAGTGAATTCAGCTGGACATGCTTTACTGTTTATCACAACAAAGGGCTAAGCAAGCGCATGACACTGACAAGGTATGCGATACAGTATGAGACCAAACGCAACTTCAGCACGTCTCAACACAGTAAACAAAACAAGAGTTTCCTAGCAACGACGACTGCGCTAAACACTAATGAGACAAGAAATAAATACACTTACGATCTGCTTTTATTTTCCGCTGATTGACTGCTTCTCTCAAAGAGTATTTATTTTCACTGTGTTTTGCTATCGCTTAAACACACTTTACTGTTTATCACAACAAAGGGCTAAGCAAGCGCACGACACTGACAAGGTATGCGATACGGTACGAGACCAAACGTGACTTGATTATTGTTTGTAATCTTGTTGACTTGTTCTGTTTTGCATACTCTGTGCAGCACTTTGGTAGACTTCGGTTGTTTTAAATGTGCTATATAAATAAACACTGTATTGTATTGTTGTAACGTAACCTACGTAACCTACACGCATGTAAATAATTAAAGCGCATATATTAAACCTTCATCGCATATATTTATTTAATTGAATCATAGCGTTTGTGAATTCACAATAGCGTTATGCTTTATTATGATTTTAAAATGGGTTTAATCTATCATGCAGCCTTGGAAAATGGTCTAATAATGCGTTTCAAGGATTCTCGTCCATGGAATGTGCCACTTCCGGTATTTTGCCGGTTACTCGACACAGACTAAATGCAATCGAGGATTTTTGGAAATCGATTACTCAAATTTAATCGAGAAATCGTGACAGCCCTAATTAAAACCTTAGATCCATTCAGTAACAAAACAAATCTGTTATTTTTGTATGTATTTGAACATTTAAGTGCAATAAAATGCAAAAAGTCAATTTAGTATTCAAGGTTTTAGTGGCAAGCAGCTTTATGGGCTCGTGCTTCAGCTGTGAAACCGGCTCGAGAACTGAACTGAATTCTCTTTCATGGCTAACTGTTTAAAATCGCTTAAATGTTTAATCCAGTAAGGCTTAAAACACTTGCAAATGTTAGTGAGGGAGCAGCACTACAACGTCACGTATGCAGGATAGAGACAATAATCCAAAATCTGTGTCAGTTTATCATGCCTATTGGTATATTGCCTACCTCTAGGTTTGAGTGAATGATCTGGACTCGTTTACACCGGAGACGGAGCTTCTATGGGAGCCTCCTTACAAGATGTCCTGACCGTGGAGTGTAGTTAGGCCTCCTCTCGTTTTAGAGAATCGTCATGCTGAGGCCTCCGCTCCTAGAGCTTTGTAATTTACTGCGAGCATCGTCAGGCCTCCTCTCGCTACAGAGTTATCTTAATTGAGGCCTCCGCTCACCAGAGCTCCTCTAAGACAGCATCTGTAGATGTAGGCTCTCTGTGAGCCTCCTTGCAGGATGTCTTGAGTGTGGGGCATAGTTAGGCCTACAGAGCTAAAGAGAGTTATCTTCATTGAGGCCTCCGTTCGCCAGAGCTCCGCTGAGACAACATCGGTTAGTTGTAGGCTTTTTGTCAGATATTTTAAATATTTGAAAGTACACTCTTAACATCAGTCAGTCATACATTATAAGATAATCAAGTATTATTTAAAGGGATAGTTCACCCAAAAATGAAAATTCTGTCATTAATTACTTACCCTCATGTTGTTCCAAAACCGTAAGACCTCCGTTCATCTTCGGAACACAAAGATATTTTTGATGGAATCTGAGAGCTCTCTGACCCTCCCATAGACAGCAAGGGTCCTTACACGATCAACGTCCAGAAACGTAGCAAGGAGATCGGTAAAATAATCCATGTGACATCAGGGGTTCAACCGTAATTTTATGAAGCAACGAGAATAATTTTTGTGCGCAAAAGAAAAAGAAAAAAAACGACTTTATTCAACAATTCGTCTCCTCCGTGTCACCCTAGTGCCATTTTGGAGAGTATCCACTGAATGCTAACAAGCGTATGTTGTTCTTTGTCAGACGCAGTTTTTATCCCTGTTTGTACTATACCCATCTGGTGGGTTTGCTGCCAAAAAGCTCTTTTTTTGTTTCAGATGACCATAGAAGCCAGTGCCATTTGCAGATAATTTTTCTTGAAACCCTCCTGAACAACATGTGGTGATATAGGGGTTGTTTGATTTAAAAACATTTTTTTTGGCTTTCTGACCCCAAGGCTCAACTAATCTCTGCAATTCTACATCTGTGATCTTTGGAGAGTCTTTGGCCACTCAAACTCTCCTCCTCAATGTGCATTAGGACGATATAGGCACACGTCCTCTTCCAGGCAGATTTGTAACATCTTTAGTTGAACCTCTTAATTATTGCCCTGATGGTGGAAATGGGGATTTTCAATGCTTTAGCTCTTTTCTTACAGCCACTTTCTATTTTGTGAAGCTCAAACCTCTTGTTCTGCACATCAGAACTATATTCTTTGGTTTTACTCCTTGTGATGGATGATTAAGGGAATTTGGCCTTTGAGTTCCTAATTTATAATCCTGTGGAACAGGAAGTCATGGCTGGACAATTTCATGCTCCTAGTCACCCTGGTGTGCTAAAAATTTAAATATGAATGGGAATATACTTCAGAGATATTTTACTCAACGGCTACCTGATTAAACCGCATGTACATCCAGTAGCCGCAGTGCATGAGCAGCTGGACCATATCCTGCACGGCATTGAAAAACTTGCTTGGCAATTTTGCTACTCTGTTGACTCATTTGAATTCATCATGATATGTGAACATTAGATCGAACCAGACTGAATAGATCCATATAAACTTAAGTGTTGAGGTAAAATGAACAATATGTTAATTACAAGCCTTTATTATATTATTTATTATTTATTATTATTATATACATCTTTAGTTGAACCTCTTAATTATTGTCCTGATGGTGGAAATGGGGATTTTTTTAATGCTTTAGCTCTTTTCTTACAGCCACTTTCTATTTTGTGAAGCTCAACACTCTTGTTCTGCACATCAGAACTATATTCTTTGGTTTTACTCCTTGTGGTGGATGATTAAGGGAATTTGGCTTTTGTGTTCCTCATATTTATAGTCATGTAGAACAGGAAGTCATGGCTGGACAATTTCATGCTCCTAGTCACCCTG
>NW_015644379.1:33133-43042 GCF_001515625.1 Sinocyclocheilus rhinocerous
ATCTGAGTGGTCTGTTAGGTTTATATTCAGTGAACATATCTGCTATGTATTTAGGTCCATACCTAAATCATACCAATAATACCTGGGTATCAGGCCATTGAGTGATTTATAAACGAGTAAAAGTACTTTAAAATCAATCCTAAATATGTAAATATGAATGGGAATATACTTCAGAGATATTTTACTCATAAGAATGTCTAGGCATGCCAATAATTGTGGCCAACATGCTTTGGAGAAAAAATGGTAACACTTTAGAATAGGGGTCCAGAATAATGCATTAGTTAAGCATTAATTAATGGTTAACTTGTTCACAATTACTAATAAAGGCAATTTGACCCCCTATTCTAAAGTGAAAGTTATATCCTTACCGAAAAAATATATAATATATAAAATATATAAAAAATGAGATACTCTCCCCACTTTTTGTGAATGTTTTGAATGAAAGATCAACAAGATCAATGATGCAGATTTATTTTCACAGCTGCCTTTGCTCATATTTACCAAGGGTGCCAATATTAGTGAAGGGCATATAGATTATATAGATTATTAAGACCGGAGAGAGTGTTATATTTGCGTACGTGCTTTCAGTTGTTCCTATATTTTTTTCTTAAATTTAGAATAAATTTTAGGACGAACGTTTTAGAGAATCATGATTTGTTTGTGAATACGTTCGTACGCAGGTTTCTCACACACATTTGTGTGTACGCATGCTTAGTGAATGAGACCCTGTGTCTTTTCATTTCTTTTCAGTGCCCTGTCCAACCTCTTCAGCTTTTTAATCATGAGAGTTAATCAACCACTAACTCATTAAATGTCTGAATGCTGGACAAAAGGCCTTCTGATGGGCTCAATTTTGTGCATTGCTGTGTTTATGACTATGGTATCATAGCAACTGTATGGATGGGAAAATGGCTGGGCAGTCTTTGATGCTGGCCTCACATCCAATGAAAGGTCAGAATGCAGAGTTATCTTTGTGGATGGATTAGTGTGTTTGAGGGCTCCTTGTCATTTTCGTGAGAGCATGTATTTGTCATTTCACAATGGAAGGGTGATTATGTGATTTTGGTGTCATCCTGATAGATAAATAAATAAATAAATAAATTGACTAACTTAAAAAAAATACACATTAATGTTTACACTTAAACATTATTATAACATCGTATTTTTTCCCCTTAATTTGTCAGCTGATGTTCCACAATCTAGGCTATTTTTCCAGACTCGGCATAACCACAGATACATTATTAGAAAAATAAAATCCTTATACACCAAGCAGCTATTTATGCCATTGAATTAGATGTATTCATTGGTGTAATATATTTTGGGACTCACACAGATTGGATTCCAGTGAACTAAACAGTCTCCACAGGCAGGCAACAGAAGGTCTCTGCCAGCATCACTCAAACATGCAGCTTGATCCATGAAGCTTATGGCATCTACTGGCAAGTGTGAAGTGGGCTGGAGAGAGAAGGATGGAAGCTGATGGCTGAAGTGTCATCACAGTTAATGATATAAATTAGTGCAAATGTAGAAATCTAGTGCTGGCTCTCAAATATGGCTGCTTGTTTCCTATATAAGGCTAAACAGGCAGGGCCACATTAACAGTAGGGCTAGGCATGGCTGAAGCCCCATGGCCCGAGAAAAGAGGGGGCTCGTGATGGATGTGGAGTAGATTGACTGGCCATTGGTAGCATTTAGTGAAGCACCTGTGAAAAGACCACAAGCCAAGTGATGAAACGGCTACCTGATTAAACCGCATATACATCCAGTAGTCGCAGTGCGTGAGCAGCTGGACCATATCCTGCACAGCATTGATAAACTTGCTTGACACTTTTGCTACTCTGTTGAAGTGATAACCCCTGCAAACAAGCCTTTACGGGCCTACTTAGGGCTGCCAGTGCATGGCCCCTGAGAATTTGCTCATTGGCAAAACGTTGGCCCCTTAGCACTGGCCCTGCACGGGCAGCCCTCACTTAGCCTCCAGGAAGCCTTAGCGCTGTTTTATTGAAAACAATCAAGTTTGAATTCACCGTTATCGAGGTAAGCGCTTGCTTTAGTTGGGCTCTTGACCCTTGACTTCTTAACTTTAATGTTTTTCTGGCTGCTATAACTGTGTGTTTCTGAAGCACATTTGTTATAGCAAAAGTTGTGAGAAGACAAACTGATCAAATGGTGATCAAACTCTGGGTGAGATCAGGGAATCAGGCCACTACGTGATTACTGAATCAGCAGATCGGTTTATTTTCTTGCAACTTCTGCTGTAACAAATGTGCTTCAAAAACACACAGTTACAACTGCCAGAAAAAAATGTAAATGAAAAATTCAAGGGTCAGGAACCCAACTAAAGCAAGCGCTTACCTCGATAACGATGAATTCAAACTTGATTGTTTTCAATAAAACAGCACTGAGGCTTCCTGGGGGGTATTCCAGAAAGCAGGTTATGTGACATACCCGGGTATGTTTGAGGATAAGCGAGCGGATAACCTCAGCTTTCGGTTCCAAAATCGGAGGTTACTTTCAGGGTATGTAAGTAACCATAGTAACTTGCTCTCTGAAGATAACCTGCTCCGGAGCAGGTTATGTTCCAGGGTTAGTTCACTGCAGTGCTATCAGCGCACGTGTGATCTACTGACGAGCCTTCAGTGGGCGTGACAGATAGCGCACAACATTAAGTTCAGGGTTTAGCTGACGGTAAATTAACCGTGCTTTCTGGAATACACCCCTGGAGGCTAAGTGAGGGCTGCCCGTGCAGGGCCAGTGCTAAGGGGCCAATGTTTTGCCAATGAGCAAATTCTCAGGGGCCCTGCGCTGGCAGCCCTAAGTGGGCCCGTAAAGGGCCAGTGCAGGCTTGTTTGCAGGGAACCACTGCAAGTGACTCATTTGAATTCATCATGATATATTTGAACATTAGACCAAACCAGATTGAATAGACCATAGAAACTTGTGCTGTGAAAAAGTGCTATAAAAGGTAAAATGAACAATATGGTAATTACAAGCCTTTAATTCACACAGCGCCACACTATAAATAAAATTACCATGCATATTATTATTATTATTATGAAAATATGTTCCAAAATAAATACCATAGATTATTATTATTATTATTATTATTATTATTGTTGTTGTTGTCAAACAATTAAAAGCTGTTTAAGCATGTGGATTGTGTCTAACTGAGCATGCCCTATGATATTCTCACTCCATTGAACAGCGTGCCAGGGTACCATCCCCCCTGAGGTGACATGTTTCTTATACACGTCAGCAGGGTCCAGCCACACAAACACTCTCTGAGTATGCACATAACAGTCAGTCACTAAAATTCCAGGGGCATCCTGGAGTATAAATGCCAGTTGGAGGGCCTGATCTCACTATATCCAGGGGCTGGGCTGAATTGAGTATGCAGATCACAATGGTTATGCAGAGCAGGTTCATTCTGAAATTACACATATACGTAGTGTCACTTCACTACTTATAAACTCAACTTTCAAATACAACTAACAAATACCACTACGCTTAAGTACAACAACCAGTCACAGGTGCACTGGCTCCAGTGCCTGACACAGTATAGACTTCTCTACACTGCCTGAAACTATGTGCTTTAGCAGGAGTTACTCCTGAGTGGTATCTACCCCTTGTATTCCCATGTGGGGTTTGTAAGACTTGATCTGATTAAAGTGGACCCACTTGTACTCAGGGGACCTTCTCCCTTCTGAGATTTTAATGTGGTAGGCTACTGGGGATAGTTTCCCTACAATTTCATGAGGGCCAGACCAGTTTGGGAGAAACGTTTTGGGGACACCCACTGGTTTGGTAAAGTTGAAGTACATCACCTGGTCTCCTACTTGAAATTCTGTAGAACTAGCCTTCTGATCATAGTATGCTTTCCTGCCCTCAGCACTTTTCTCCAAGTGTTCTTGCGTCCATGCGAATGTCTGCCTGAGGTGAGCCCTCAGGTCTGCCACATACTGGTGGGCAGTGTATGCGCTGGCTACACTGACATCTTCAGGTTAGTAGAGGAGATACAGAGGGAGTGTCATCTGTCGCCCTGTCATCATTTCAAACGGTGTTTCACCTGTGGAGTTATGAGGTGTGGACCTAATTGCCATTAAGACCAGGGGCAGTTTTACATCCCAGTCCTTTTCGTAAGCTGAAATGTACTTCCTCAACATCCCTACAATAATGCGGTTTGATCTCTCTACCTGCCCTGATGGCGAAGGTTGGTAGGAAATGTGGAACTTCGCCTGGACACCCAACATTTTCCACAGTTCAGCCATTACCGTGGCTGTGAAGTGAGTACCTTGATCTGAATCAAGGTATATGCTGCAATGTCTGGTTTCATCTGTGTCCAGTAGTCTACCTGACGGAGAGTCTCATGTGTCGCCTTCACCCCCTGTGGCCTCCACAGGGTTCGTCATGGGTATGCAAGAGCATAATTCCTCTGTGGGCTGTTGGGACCACCCACTGAGTTGGTGTGTTCTCTTCAGGAGCATATACTAGCATACCCTTCTCTGACCTCAGATAGTGTCTGATAAAGTACAGAGTTTTCAGGTCACTTGACTCTGTCAAATTTTGTTCAGTTATGGGATGCTTGACTGGGTCAGAAATGAATAAGTAAATAGTACTGATCACAGGGTCTTGCTGTTGCATAGCAATAAGATCAGTATCTGATAGCTCTCTGCCTATCACTACAGTCTGAGGATTGTCAGCGGGGGCTGTCACTGTGTTCCTTGCCTGCCTGCTTGTGATAGCATTAACACTTACAAGAGGAGGCTCTGTTGTCGGAAGCCACTCCTCCTTGAACTGCCAGGGGGCTGTATATTCGGCTCTCAGAGCCCTACACAGTTCATGGTAATTGCCAGCGATGGCTGGGCTTTGTCTCTCCATGAAACCATGGACAGTTCGAACTGTTGTTTTCCTCAGAAGGAGTTTATCTGCCATAGTGACCTCAGGGATATAGGACAATGCATAGTTTACATCCTTAAGGTACAACTCTATGTTGCTTCAGGGGTATCAGGATTAAACACTTCAATGTCATGTGCTTATTCCCTAAGCTGTCGCAGTCGGCTATCCTTGGATAGTGCTGGGCTGGGGACATCAGGAACAGGGCAACTAGTTTTTCCCCATGCTAGGGAGTCAGAGTCTATTCAGGGCTCACAAAATTTCAAAATCAACGGTAGCCCTTCGAGCAGAAATTCTTCAGATTTTGGTTGCACAAAAATTTATTTAACTAGCCCGAATAAAATATATTCTATTTTTTCTTCAAATAACAAGTCAAGAGAGTAGGGGTGCAACGGATCACAAATCTCACAGTTCGGATTACATTACATTATCATATCACATTTTGAGTCACAGATCGGATAATTTTTTCAGATGAGCAAACAAAATATGGTTCTTTATTATTTAACACTTATTATTTAAAGAACAATTTACTACTTCGTGTAAGGAAAAAGGGAAAATTAACTCTTATTTTAGCTCAGGTTTTCAAAGGGGGGGAATCGAATCTTAAGATTCAAAATCAACCTGATTGAACTGATTCCAAAATTGATAGTATACACTTTATCAACGGGCGTCCAGGGAGACATTAACCTCAGTATATTTTACCAATTTGAATATTTGTAATATCACAGGTTAATACATGCTTGTGATAATTTATAGGATACGAGCTAGGTAGAGGGAGTCTCCACACCTCCCTCCACACCGGCAGTTAGAGAGGAACCCTGCCATAAACTGGTCATTGGAATGCCAGTTTGACTGTTGTTCACTACATCTTTACGTGTTTATTTTATTTACATTTTCATTTACATTTATTCATTTAGCAGACACTTTTATAAAAAGCGACTTACAGTTGAGCAATACAACAAACGATTCATTGTTTAGGTTTGGTTTTAAAAAGTACACTGTGAACACAAAGTGAACCAAACCAAATGAATCAAGAGAACTGAATTGTGAGCACACCCTAAATGTCTGTTCAGTAGTTCCTATATAACAAAAGACAGTTTATTAATGGTAATGCTTCCACCCACCTGTAATGAAAATTGCATGTAGTATATGATAGTTTAACTTTCACTGGGAGGTTTTTTTCTACATCTTGAAATTTTGGGCCATATGAGTTCCTGAACATTATGAATGATGGGTTATGTCAAATTAGATGCAGTATTATGCACAATGCATTATTAGAGATAGTGTTGATTTAGCGTGTGCCAAAGACACTGCACTTTGGTATGTTTTAGACCTGAGACAGTCTTGCACACTTACTAAATGTTGCAAGTGGCCAATATTACAAGTTTACAACTCAATTCTCCAAGGCACAGTAAACACATACTACCCCCACGCACCATCCTGGTTATGTTTAAATAAAATAATACTGGACCATAGTTGCTTGTGCTATGAACTTAATGAGTAACACAAAATGCCATTTAATTGTGCCAAGTAGATGGAAATTTGCAGGTATATTTGGCAATAGTCAAAGAGAAGAAATGCTGAACAGCAATCTGTTTTTACTTGCACAGCTGCTCTAGCTTGTAAAATGATGCAACATGTTGTAGATTGTATTTTAGAACAGTTATACTTATTAGAGGAAACAAACAGGGTGGTTTTGTGTTATTGGATTTAATTGATGTAATACATTTATACCTTACTCAGATCTCATTAGTAATCATGTGTTGTCTCTCTGGCAGCCTTGCTGCGAATGGGCTCTTGGTCTGAGGCACGCACATGAAAGGAACATGGTCAATGGGCTAACCACAAGAAACAAAATGATTCTTTTTCTGGTGTTCACTCATTAGAAGATTCTCCCCTCTCATCATTCTCATGACTGTCTCTGTTTATATATACTGTATATATATATATATATATATATATATATATACCATTATTATAAACAGAGACAGTCATGAGAATGATGAGAGGGGAGAATCTTCTAATGAGTGAACACCAGAAAAAGAATCATTTTGTTTCTTGTGGTTAGCCCATTGACCATGTTCCTTTCATGTGCGTGCCTCAGACCAAGAGCCCATTCGCAGCAAGGCTGCCAGAGAGACAACACATGATTACTAATGAGATCTGAGTAAGGTATAAATGTATTACATCAATTAAATCCAATAACACAAAACCACCCTGTTTGTTTCCTCTAATAAGTATAACTGTTCTAAAATACAATCTACAACATGTTGCATCATTTTACAAGCTAGAGCAGCTGTGCAAGTAAAAACAGATTGCTGTTCAGCATTTCTTCTCTTTGACTATTGCCAAATATACCTGCAAATTTCCATCTACTTGGCACAATTAAATGGCATTTTGTGTTACTCATTAAGTTCATAGCACAAGCAACTATGGTCCAGTATTATTTTATTTAAACATAACCAGGATGGTGCGTGGGGGTAGTATGTGTTTACTGTGCCTTGGAGAATTGAGTTGTAAACTTGTAATATTGGCCACTTGCAACATTTAGTAAGTGTGCAAGACTGTCTCAGGTCTAAAACATACCAAAGTGCAGTGTCTTTGGCACACGCTAAATCAACACTATCTCTAATAATGCATTGTGCATAATACTGCATCTAATTTGACATAACCCATCATTCATAATGTTCAGGAACTCATATGGCCCAAAATTTCAAGATGTAGAAAAAAACCTCCCAGTGAAAGTTAAACTATCATATACTACATGCAATTTTCATTACAGGTGGGTGGAAGCATTACCATTAATAAACTGTCTTTTGTTATATAGGAACTACTGAACAGACATTTAGGTTTACTTTTACTTTAAAAAAGTAAATATATAGCTTCCCTTTCATTCATGTGGAGTGTTTCTGGCTGTCCTCTTTAGATAGATCATTTTATAAACATTAGAGACACCCTGTAATCTGATACGATACGCTAAAGCTATATAAATGATATATGGTATTATGATATGATAGAGTGAAGTGAGGAGTAAATGTGTAGTTTTCAGAATGTAACTCTGAAGTAAGCTGAGAGAAGCTGACAAACGGGATGTGGGAATAAAAACATTCTCAGGTAACAGCCAATTAAAAAATTCTTTTAAAATAGAGAAGCTGGCCATTACTAGAAAAAGAAAATAAGATAGACTGAGGAGACAGGCAGACGCTATATGAATGGCGACTCTGCTATTTGAGTGGATGTCCATCACCACACCTGCTGGTGCTATGTTGCAGGCAATGAAAGCTAATTAAGTATTTAGTCGCAGTCTGGTCATTACTGTCTCACATTCAGTCATAACAAAGCTTAGAAATAGTTCAAGGATTTCTTATAGTTCATCAGCTTTGGAAAACCAGAGTGTTTGTTCAATAACATGATTCTTACTTACAATAAATGAGGAAAATAAAGTGTTAAATGTTTTAGTTGATGTATTCTAACATGCTTATTTATTTATTTATTTATTTAGTTAGTTAGTTAGTTAAATGGGGCTTTTTCAACTAATGCTATTTGGTCAGGCGTCTATTCATGTTCAGCAGTCATTTTAAGGCAAGGCAAGGCAAGTTTATTTATATAGCACATTTCATACACAATGGTAATTCAAAGTGCTTTACATAAAATAAAATAAAATAATAATAAAAAATAATCACAACAATAAAACAAGGAATTTAAAAACTTTGAAAATGATTTAAAAATTGATTTAACTATGTAAGATTAATAGGGCTGCCATAAACTGCCAGCCAGAATAATAATAATAAATATAGCAGCAAGCAGCAATTTGGGGCCACGCACCAGAGGTGCGACAAGCATGAAATGCTTATACAAGAAATGCAGGCACAGTAAATACAGCAAGCATGTCAAAAAGACAGGGAACATTCAAAAGGGCCAAAAGCACACAAAAAAAAAAAAAAGTTGCTCAAAGTTTTGTATACAAATGCAATTTTAGAATATAGCAGAGAGAAAGGAAAGAATAGATAAAACGTTTAATAATGTATATGTTTAAAAAAATGATTTTAATAATCTGTAAGCATTTGTAAAATAATACTATAAAACTACAGTATATTGCCAGTACAGTATGTATCAACTGATTATAGTCATTTATTTTTTCATTCCATCTCATTTCATTCAGATGGAAACTGAGTAGAAAATATTTATTGTCCTATGACTCCATCTAGTGGACAACCTTAGTATTATGACCTTCATCTGTCAGTTGAAATGTCTGATAGTTTATAATTTGCTGTTAGACCCCAGAGCATCAACAATTAATGAAACTGGGGATGTTTTCTCAGAATGACTTGTTATCCATATGTAAAAAGTTTTGAGGATTTGAACATTGTTCAACCACAAGCACTTAAACATTTAGGGCCAGTTTTACTAAACAGGGCAAATTAGCGCAAAAGCCCAACTCTTTCACAGAATAGCTTGCAACATTAACACAAAAGAACAACTCAGGAAGGAGATTGTCAATTTTGGGGCAAGTAAGCAAGATTGATGGTCAAAGAGATGCACAGCATGACCATCACATGTAAATCCATGATAGTAATCACGATCACGAGCTCTTTGGATTGACTTCCCCCCACCTAGAGGACAAGAACCAGACTGAAATTCCTTAGGAGACCTTTTAACCTCTCTGGTCTTCACAGAGCATGTCCTTATGTTCACACAATTGCACGGAAACTGTCTTTTACAGATGTAAATACACCAAAATGAACTCAAAAGGACTTATAAACAAATATCAGTCCATTGCTTAACTCCATATCATGTATGTAACCCACACATTTGGCTATCATGTTCTAATCACTTATTGTGTATGTCTTTTTCATAACTACTGAATAGCTTAAGGGTTCATATTCATGTTTAGTATGTGTGTGTTTGAATCTTCTTGCTTGAAACGTTTCTTCCAATCAATTCTTTGTCAAATGTATAATATTCTTGTTATAGAAATCATGTCCAAAATTATACTCTGCAAGAGCGGGAAAACTC
>NW_015644379.1:43818-61978 GCF_001515625.1 Sinocyclocheilus rhinocerous
TGTCCAAATTCCCTATAAAATCATAAATGATTCCCTTTGAGCTAAATTGACCTGTTTCCCTTACAATATGTTCGGATAATGTGTTCTTCTGGCATTCAAAATAAATTAATGTGTGTGGAAAAAATCCTCTCCCTTCTACCACACGCTCTCTGCAGTGCCTCTCCTAGCAAACAATTGCATCCATTACAAGTGCAAAATAGTTTAGGATATGTTTTTTTTTTGGGGGGGTGCGCGTTAAATAATGGCGCAAATGCCAGTAATTTGACGAGCTCAAACATTAGTGAATCTCGTTGCGTGATTCATTTGAATACTCTCCTCCCATAAATTTTGCGTCTGAAACGGAAACTCCTAGAAATGCATATTCAATAAGGTCAGGCGCAAAAAAAAAACTGTGTCCACGCCATTTTAGGGCTAATTCATCACTGCGCGTCTTTAGTAAAACCTGACAGTACTATTTTAATGCCAAAAGACGGTTTGCGCTGGCACAAGCTGTTAGTAAAACTGGCCATTAGGCTTTAGGGCAATTCCTATTTACTTTTTTTTGCCATTACTTTAATAAATTGCCATGGCAACACCACTTAAGATATCCAAAAAACATTTGCAGTTTAGTTTCCTCAGTGTTTTGGAATCATGTAGACAAAGTTTGGTGTAAATCATGATTTCTGTTGGAAGAGTACATAGGAGAATAACATTCAAGTTTGAAGCATTGCCATGGCAACAACATTTAAGACATCAAGAATCCCTTCACCGTTTTTACATCTGCTTGTCTTGACATTATTCTGATGAAGTTTGAAGCAAACCAGGTGAATATAAGGTGACCAGGAGGGGACATGTTCGGTTCACTTAGTTTTGTCATGGCAATGACATATTAACTTGTAGGAATATCATAGCATGCTGAGGCCACCGCATATTAACTTGTGACCACAAGATCATTTTCTCAGGTAATGACAGTATGTTGTGGCCACGTGATGTGAAGTTGTGATAATCCCAGGTTGCTATGATCACAAAGGTACTTTATGCATTAAACTTGTGGCCACAAGAAAATTATGTTGTTCCCTCAACATAGGATCTCAAGGCCAAGACTTATCCTCCAGTATTAAAATAAAATGTTGCTGCAGCCATTTTCAAAGTTCCAAATTATGAAATTTCAAAATGGTGGAAAAGTGATTAATCTGATCCTGGCAAAGTTTTTATTACTTTTCCTCTGTTTTCCATTTATATTCTTGTCATAAATTCCACAAGCACAGACAGGCTTGTTTCAGGTGCCGTTTTTTCAGGTTTTAGTTCCCGCTCACCACAGTCACCAGTCAAGTTTTAAAAGAATGCACTCTTTGCCACAATATGTTTCAAAGTTCTCTCTCCTCTCAAATTCGATTAGGTTTCTTCTGTTTTTCACATATATTACTGTCATGGACGCTGCAATCACGGACAGGCGGAGTGGTATCGGCACACAGAGAATAATTTGAGTTTGAACTTGGGACACCCAAGCATGCTCTCTTTCACATCCACATTCTCAACCAAGTGCAGTTGGGTTACTGATTATAAACCCAAATTGGGTCAAATCAACCCAGCATTTGGGTTGAAAAATAACCCAGCGTTTTTAGAGGGCGTACAATGATGTTTCCACAATCAGTTTTGTTATTTGCCCAAATTGGGTGTGATTGCACATCAGTGCTAACTAATGTTCTCAACTGCCATGTGACTTTCCCGTCTCTGAATTGCAAATCTGAATTTAAATTCATCAGTACATCCATTCCCAATAATGGCTGAGTAACATTACCCACCCATACTGCAGTAGTTTCCCTGGGATTGTTGTGTGTCTGCCTCCGCAGCCGCTGGGGCTGCTGAGACAGTGCTCAGCAACCTCTGCTGTGTTTCAAGCGGAAGCTGACCAAACTGAGAGACCGGGTCTGAAGGAGGGAGAGGTTGAGGATTTGCATAGTCCAAATCTTTGACTTTGTGATCTATTTCTAACTTTGCAATATTTTACACAGTGACCACCCTTGCCACATTTTCAACAGGCATCTGACTTTAAAATTTGGCTTGCCCTGAACATTTGGTTTGCTTGGTTTGCTTTGGGCACTGCTGCAGATTTTCTCAGAATGTTGTTAGAGCTGTTAGGATCTGCAGTCAAAACACACACTAACTTTGAAGCTTGGTTTTCTGCTTGTGCCACATCTCTTGCAGTAATTAGCAATTCTTCAACAGTAAGATTGGTGTCAGTAGGGAAGCCTAAGCCCTCCTTCCTGTTACACACGCCTTTCCTAATTTCAGGAATGAACCCATTCAGCCAAACTGATAGGAAAGGTCCTACTTTGCCTGGAATATTGATAAAACTTGATGGCTCACAGCCCACATCCAAGCCAGAGTAAAGTGAAAAGTTCTCACACAATTGTTCAGTGTAATCCTCAACACTTTCATCTGTCTTTTGTTTACATCTTGTGATTTCATTCCAATCTAATGTTTGCTGTTGTGCTTTTCTACACCAAGCCTTAAGTTTTTTCCATCCTTCTTTCTCAGCTCTGTCATCAGTCAGCCATTCACAACTTAAAATTTCACCAAGAGCTTCTTTCAAACTTTTCCTGTCTGCTGATGACAGATTGACTGAGACTATGCTGAACCCATCTCTGACCGACAGAGAAAAAAACTCTTTCAGAGCTTCCAATCGAGCTAAAGCTGATCTCGGATCTTTTCTGACATTTCCTACCTCCTTTGACCACTCATACACTTCTTTAGAAGTCGGGGGTGAATATTTGTACTGCACAACATCTGAATCTCTGATCTCACGATCCATTAACACATTCCTTTCTTTCGTTTTCTGAAGATAAACTTCAGTCCGCTTTTTCCCCTTCTTGATGTTAATTCTCAGTGGACTAAGCTTTGCTGTTGCCCCTTTACAATCATCAGTGTCTGTGTCAGAATCTGAATCTGTGGTCATATCAGTGTCACTACCAGTATCACATGCATTCAAATCTGGTAAAACGGGCGTAATTTGCTTCTGATCAGCAACCCTTTGTGCATCTTGAACATTAGCTGTTTTAGTTTTCTGTTCATTTTCAAGCTGAGTTTAGACAGCTGTTGATAAGTAACTCTGCAACTACGTGTCAACTAGCAGTCATTGGAGTATTAGTAGTATGTCTGCTAAATATATGCTAACACTTTATTTTGATGGTTCCCCAACAGACAAACTGACTATAAGTAACTTTGCAAGTACGTCAGCATTCAACATACCCTAAGCTTAACCTAATACTCGAATGAGAGTTAGTTGACATGTAGTTGCAAAGTTGCTTATAGTCAATAGACTAGGAGGACCATCAAAATAAAATGTTACCTAACATATAAATATTGCATTTTTTCAGTTGAAATTATTAACTAGCTCACATCAAAATTTATATTAGCCTCACAGGGAACACTCAAATAATACTCCACACCTAACCACTTACAAGATGTAGTAAGATACTGTGCAGATCTTAAATAAACAATGTCAAGACATATAGTCCATTATAAATGTAAAAGCAGATTTAATATGGTGTTCATTGTGTGTTATAAATAATCATAATTTTAAAAGTTATAACCACAAATGTGTAAGTATTTTAATGTATTATAATAGTTGTTATGATTGTTTATAAGATGATATAACATATTATAAGTTTTTTTTATAATGCATTATGCATTCCTTATAATGCCTTAAGAATATCCTTATAATGTATTATAAATATGGGCTTCATAGAAAGTGTTACCAAAAAATCTCTTTCAGAGCTTCCAATCGAGCTAAAGCTGATCTCGGATCTTTTCTGAATAATGCCTTATATCCTTATAATGTATTATAAATATGGGCTTCATAGAAAGTGTTACCAAAAAATCTCTTTCAGAGCTTCCAATCGAGCTAAAGCTGATCTCGGATCTTTTCTGACATTTCCTACCTCCTTTGACCACTCATACACTTCTTTAGAAGTCAGGGGTGAATATTTGTACTCCACAACATCTGAATCTCTGACCTCACGATCCATTAAAGGGGTCATATGACGTTGCTAAAAAGAACATTATGTTGTGTATTTGGTGTAATATTCTGGCTGTGTCAGAATCTGAATCTGTGGTCATGTCACTACCAGTATCACATGCATTCAAATCTGGTAAAACCAGCGAAAATTGCTTCTGATCAACAAACCTTTGTTTATCTTGAACATTAGCTGTTTTAGTTTTCTGTTCATTTTCAAGCTGAGCTTTTAACTCTTGACACCTACTGTATATTGTAACCCCTTCAGCTTTCTCTCCATGATTTCTTTGTCTTTGTTATGATTGTCTAATTGCTGTTTCATTTCCCATTTCCTACAGTTACTGTAGACAAAGTGGCAAAAATCCACGGGATTCACCTTGATTCTCTGGTTTTCATTCTTTGAATTTTACCCCATGCTTTTTTGATGTCTTTAGGTTCCCAAAGACCACCCCTTTGCACTCTGATTTTATGTTGAGCAACTATTTCTTGTTCTGCCTCTTTGATCTTAAAGTGCTCTTTCAGTTGTTCTGTCAGCGTTTCAATTAAATCATCTATCTTAACTTCTGACTCCTCCATAACTGTAGAAATTATATAATCTGACCCAGTAGCCAAGCTACTCCCACAGTATGTACTGAATTTTCATGAAATGTCAAAACAGAACACATTCACTCTGCTTTGCAGTAGGTAAGCCAGGAGAAGACGCCTGCTGGAGTCGCTCTAGTCCTCACTCGCGGCCCAGAGTCAGAAGCCCAGTGGTCTGGGACATTCCACCATCTGGTCATGCGAGAAACAACCCTGACGCCGCTCTTATGGAGATAACAGATCTGTGTTATTCCATCCTGCCGACTACGCCAAAATGTTCGATCAGGTCTCCGCGGTTCTCCAGATAATAATTAGTATCCAGCCCCGGATGCCTGATCCCATCAGAAAATATCAGTTTGACCTTGGGTTTCCATAAACATTCCATCTTATCTATCTCTTATTCATACAGACAAAACAGTTAATGAAACCCCACAAGCATGAGAATGAAAATCAATGGAAATGAATAAGCAAGGAATAATTAATAAGAAATATAGAAACATAACAAAATAATAAATGAATAAAGTAATAAACATAAAAATACATAAATAATATAATGATAAATGATAAAAAATAATCAAATAATAAAAATAATCAAGTAATAAATAATGTGAATGACTAATGATTATAAAATTATTATGTGAATAAATGATTATAAATTAATTAAAAACAGGAAAATTGAAAACACAACACACAATTTGCATGTGAGGATCTAAGGATCCTTCAACAGCACATAGTTGAGTAGTAATCTAGCAATTCAATGCTGGGTCTACATTGTTAACCACATCACTGAAACATTTTGATATAGCAAAAATAAACATATTATTAAACATACGTAACATAAATGGAAAAAGACAGAACCAAAAAAATTTAAATCGGCATCATCAAGAACGTGAAATTCAGACATTTTCAAAAGTTATAAGCATTTTTTTTTTAAATCCTTATATCTTGTAAACACTAGGTGCTGCTGTCTTCAAATGTGTCAGGTACCTTCAGGGTATGCTGATGATGACATTTTAAAATGGTGGACAAGTGATTCATCTGATCCTGGCAAAATATGTATCAGAATCAGAATTCATCAGATTCATCATTATCCGAGGAATCTGTAGACACATGATATGCTGACACATTTATGAGTAAAAAAAGTTATGACAAACAAAGTTATGAGCAAAAATAACGTCTCAGGTTACTTATGTAACCATGGTTCCCTGAGTAGGGAACGAAACACTGCGTCCTTTAGGGGTCGCTATGGGGAACGCCTCGTCGTGACCCGTGTCTGAAGCATACATTGAAAAAACACCAACTCGTTGGCCGGCGACAGCCATGACGTCACTACTCAAACAGACCGGTCAGTGAAGACGAAGAAGAGAATGATGTGTGCTCCCGGCGCCTATTTATACTATAATCGCACCGGTAGTGACGTCATGGCTGTCGCCGGCCAACGAGTTGGTGTTTTTTCAATGTATGCTTCAGACACGGGTCACGACGAGGCGTTCCCCATAGCGACCCCTAGAGGACGCAGTTCGAAGTTCCCATGAAAGGGAACTATTTTAGTGCCTGGCAACGATAAATCGCAATTAATTGCTTCCAAAATAAAAGTTTTTGTGTACATAATATATGTGTGTGTACTGTGTATATTTATTAGTGCTGTCAAATGATCAATCGCAATTAATCGCATCCAAAATAAAGGTTTTTGTTTACATATATGTATGTGTGTTGTGTATATTTATTATGTATATATAAATACACACACATGCATGTATATATTTCAGAAAAATATGTTATGTTTATATATTAAATATATTTATTTATAATATAAATTATATGAATTATATAAACAAAAAAAAAACTTTTTTTTGGATGCGATGAATCACGATTAATCGTTCAAAAATCATTTTTGAAATTGTGACTACTATAGTGGGCTTTATGTAATGGGCGGAGCATGTTGTGGTAGCACGGCCAGCTATGCAATGCTTGTTCCTTTTATCTTAGTGAACCAAGGTTACATCAGTAACCGAGACATTCCCTTATCGATATGGTTCACTCACATTGTGACAGTTTAGATGACACTTTGGGGAATGAAATCCAATTAGCACAGTTCTTCAAGTGCCGAATGGAAACCATTCTACAAGCCCTGCCTTGGAGGACTCAAGGGTAAAGGCCTTAGTAGGGTGCATGGACAGAGCTACAACTCATCCAAAAATGGTGAGGTTCAGGCCATGAGACCGGAGTCCTTGGGGCCAATACCCTAAAAAGACCAGATACTCACTATAGTAAGAGACCGGTTAAGCAGACAAAAACAGTGATTACCCGTGAGCAGACTAAACTGAGAACACCTTAGGCACATAGCCATGTCTCGGCATGAGGTTGACCTTGCAGTCATTCAACCCAAACTCAAGGCAGGATGTGCTCACAGAGAGCACTTGCAGATCACCCTCTCGCTTGACTGACGCTAAAGCCAGAAGGAGGATAATCTTAAGCAAAAGGGTGTTCTGACTGCAGTGGCTCAAATAGAGGGTCTCGACGAGCATTGAGTACTGTGGACAAGTCCCAGGTAGGAACGGTATGGGGACAAAGCAGATTCAGCCTCCTGGTCCCCCTCAAAAACCTTAAGACGAAGTCGTTCCTTCCAACCAATTGGCCGGCCACGATAGCATGATTCACTGTGATGGCTGCCACATATAGCTTGAGCGTGGAAGGTGTGTGCCCCTTATCCAGCAGCTCTTGCAGGAAGGATAATATTAAAACAATGTCACAAGATAAGGGATCCTAGTTCCGGACTGCGCACCAGTCAGAGAAGATAGACCACTTAAGAGCATAGAGATGTCTAGAAGGTGGAGCTCTTATTCGCAATCACAAAAATACATTATTTGCATGTGCTTTAAAGCCTTGTCAAACATGGCCTGATTACTGGACTAAGCTATTTTTTGCGTTTGATTCACCAATACTATCAAAAACACACAATGATTACATATAAACACAGTTGGTTATGTCCGAAAAAACGGACATAACCAATATGTGGATTATATATATTTGTTTGTCAGGTTTGAGAACCATTAGAGCTGTGGTTGTTCTGCCTCTACTATATCAGTAATCAGCCTGCCCCAGAATCCTCAGCATGAAATAGATAGCACTTTACTTCACTAAAAGTACTTTAATCTTTGTTGGCAGGAAATGAGCACTAACTTTGACGGATGACAGATTAAACATGCCCTGCTATGTGAGTTACTTGACTTCAATTTTGCCAGAAAAAAATTGCAGATCGCTATTTTTTGTTTCTTGAACAATCTATTGTTGTTCTGTCTTTGCCAAGGATGTACTTCTATCGTTTGCTTAACTTTTATCCCATCACCATTTTTTTAAGTTGCCAGCCAAGTTGTTTTTTGAATATCTGAATATGCAATTTGTCAAAAGTAAGACAGAGCCTCTTTTTTTTTTAAAAAGAAGAAGATGAGGAGTAGATTGTAGAACATTGTCACATAAATTGTGCCAGTTGTGGGGAAAGAGTTCATCATTTGTAGGGGCCAAGCACCGAAGTTGCACCTATTGTACCCATTGTTTTATTCTTCTTCTTCTTCTTGCTTTTTCAAAACTTCACTTTTAAATATTCCAAGAAACCTACTTTTTCAAACTACTCCTTGACCGTTGCTAATATTTTCATGAATATTGAATCAGTTTATCTTCAGACCATTGCTGTGTTCGGAAAGCCATACTATCATATTACTCTATTTCTGCAGTATCCAGTATGTATACTGTGCATAGTATGCAGACCTTCTATATGCATGGAATACCCAGATGACCTACTACATTTGCCATAATCTGCTAAATATAACTCAGGTACACTGAAATCAGTAAAGAAGCTGTGTTTGGAATGGCATACTACCATACAATTCCTACTAAAATACGGTGAAGAACCTTATTATGCATAAAACAAATAAGTGAAAGATTATTTGAAGAGTTGGGTTCCAAAACACTATAAATCCATTTTGATTAATTTGAGTAACAATGTCTTTTCTTTACCAAGAAAGTGGCAAGATGAAAACCACTATTTTCTGTTTTAAATTTTCACATAGCATTTTTAGGTTATAATAACATTAAAAATTCAGATCCAGATTTTGATTTTCAAAGATTTATTATAAAATGTAATTTTTTCCCAAAATGCAATAAATCCAATAAACTTTTTTTTTTCTTCAAAATGCAATAAATCCATTGAATCAATATAAAAGTTATTTTTCACATTGAAACTGTTGAAAATACACAACATAGTAAGTTGATCCACAAATGACAGCCTCTGAACTCGGAACTGGACTAAAAATACATTCAATCAGTCATCGCTCTCAAAATGAATTCAACGGGTCATCTTGTTAATGCTATAAATTAATTACAACAATAAAAGAAAATTTCATCATGAACAAGAACATGAACAACAATATCACATTAGACCACAGAAATTCCAAAATTACATTTCCCTTACATTCAACTTCCAAAAGTGCATTCATCTTTTCCATGTTACATTCATTTAGTTGACTAGTGCTATACGCTGTATTAACAAAAACATTAATGGCATTAATAAAAACACTTACACTGACAAGCTACGCAATATCGCATTCATAATCAAATGTGGCTCATCTGCGATTATGAATGCGATATAGCAGTGATCTACGGCTCTGTGTATTAAATGCCGCTCCATTTGAAAGCATGTGATGGAGATTTACTATTAATCACAGAACCGGCTTTACTGACGAGATGTGCATGACAATCACATGCGATTTATCATGCAGCCCTAAGTTTGTTTCTTGATCAAAAAGTACAAAATAGATGAGGAAACGCCGCCATTACTGTCTAGAGCAGGGCTGTCCAAACTCAGTCCTGGAGGGCCGGTGACTTGCAGAGTTTAGCTCCAACTTGCCTCAACACACCGGACTGGAAGTTTCTATGCCTAGTAAGAGCTTGTTTAGCTGGTTCAGGTGTGTTTAATTAGGGTTGGAGCTAAACTTTGCAGGACACCTGCCCTCCAGGACCGAGTTTGGACAGCCCTGGCTTAAAACGTGCAAATGACAACATCATTAAAATATTTAATTTAAAAATTAAAAAGACTTTTCAATACCGACCACATACAATACTGATTTTGGCGGAAACTCAATTTTAAAAAAATTGTGTTTATCGCGTTTTGGAATCAAACTCTTCATTTGTTATCAACTGCAATCAGCTATATAATATCTAATGTAAATTAGACAATCATATACTGATAATATACAACAATGCCAAGGTCTCTAGAAGAGGTTTGGATAAGTGATAGTTACATTCTCTGTGGTTGGATTCAATAGTCTTGAACACGAAGCACTGTAGGATGCCGATCTCCTGGAGCATCAAAAGGTTCTAAAATCTGGAACACACAGATGTGGCCCAGTTGGTGCAGAAGGTCCATGCCTGGAACACGCAAGCCAAAGTACCATGAAGTGAAGATTTGCTCGCCGGAGCTTAACCTTGTTGCAAATGTCTGTATGTATTCTGCCTCTCTGGGCTAGAGACTCAGAACTTAGTAAATCCACTTGGTCTCCCTAGGATGGAGACGTGCTGCATCTGTTGTTGTCTCGCTGGTCGAAGACTCTAAATGTAGAATATCTCTCTCTCCCGGAGGCTCAGAACGTGGTCGTATCTGTTGCTGCCTCTCTGTTATTTCCTCTTCCTGCATGGGCCAGAGGCTCAGAGCATTGATGTTTCTGTCTCTCGGGATGGGAGACTCAGAACAAGTGTATCTGCTAGTGTCTCCCCCTTTCGGGAATTTAGACACAGAACGGATATCTGCTACAGTCTCTCTGGACGAAAGACTCAGGACGGGTTGTTTCTGTTGCTGCCTTCCCAGTAACAGGCCGGAGACTCAGAACGAGTTATCTATTTTGTCTCTCTCCTTACAGGACCGAGACTCAGAACTTAATAATAATAATTAATAATAATGCATTACATTTATATAGCACTTTTCTGTTTTTCTAAGCACTCCTCTACATTGTGAGGGGGTATCTCCTCGTCCACAACCAGTGTGCAGCATCCACCTGGATGATGCGACGGCAGCCATAGTGCACCAGAACGCGCACCACACACCAGCTTATTGGGGGAGAGGAGACAGAGTAATGAAGCCAATTAGTACATATGGGGATGGTTAGGAGTCCATGATGATCAGAGGCCAATGGGCAAATTTGGCCAGGATGCCGAGGTCACACCTCTACTCTTTTCAAATAACATCCTGGAATTGTTAATGACCACAGAGAGTCAGGACCTCAGTTTAACGTCTCATCCGAAGGACAGTGCTTTTTGACAGTAAAGTGTACCCATCACTATACTGGGGTGTTAGGACCCATATAGATGACAGGTTGAGCACCCCCTGCTGGCCTCACTAGCACCTCTTCCAGCAGCAACCTAGTTTTCCCAGGAGGTCTCCCATCCAGGTACTGACCAGGCTCAACCCTGCTTAGCTTCAGTGGGTAACCAATCTTGGGCTGCAAGGTGATATGGCTGCATTGATATTGTTGATCTGTTAGTGTCCCTTCCATTTCGGGACTCAAAACAAGGAGTTCAGACTCAGAACAAGGAGTGTCTTTTGGGAAGGTACGTTTATCCCTTTCCGATGAGGAGGAGATTGCAAATCGGCATTTCTCCATTTTAGTGCTGTGATTGGCTGTATCCATCAGAGTGTGTGTGTGTGTGTGTGGGGGTGGGGGGCGGTAACTTGTTCACAATTAAGCTCAACTAATGCTTAATTGTGAACAAGTTAACCATTAATTAATGCTTAACTAATGCATTATTCTGGACCCCTATTCTAAAGTGTTACCAATTTGTTTGTCCGTTTTGGAGCGCGCCGCGCGCACACATTTCAGCCTGAGGAACAGCGTCTCTTGTACCTGGTTGCCCGTTGACTGCAACATTAACGAAAGTTGCCCGGCAACATTGTTCAAAAAGTTGCCCCGTGTATCATCAGCCTAAGACTGTCTGGCTGTTGTCCTGGCATCTTTATCTGATGGTGTTGGACAGTTTGCTTTTGGTAGTTCACCAAGGTCCAATCAAAATGTAGCAAACCTTTGTCCACTATTGTGGTCAGATAGGGGCCCTGCCATAAACTAGGCTGTCCACTACACATTTCATATCATATTGAAAAGGCATATTTTCAATAAAAATAAAGGACATATTTGAAAAGTGGAAATTAAACACCTCCTTAATATTACAGATTTTTTCGGGTATAGTTAGCGGTAGGTTTGCTTTGTTCCAATAAGGCGGCATCCATTTAATAATATTAATAAATATGATAATTTACACTCAATATGTTATTGCATACTATTTTATAATGTATCCTACTAGACTACTGAAGTCATATCTGCCATCTAACTATTTACACTTATAGCCTATTGCTAAAGAAAATACTGCTATTTTAGTGTAACTGATTGATGAATGCTTATTTTGTAATTTTATATAGGCTACTTGTATAATTTAATTTTATATTTTATATAATCTTACTGCTCAAAATACCAGGGTTTTTCTTAAAATAACCGCTATATGGAGCCAAGATACATTTTTGTTGTTGCTATGGACTATGTTGAGAAGAGTTTTGCAGAACATCACAGTTATATATGGTATGAGAATAAGGCATGTTGTTAGCACATTTATTTGTAAAGTAACAGTCTTGACAGCTGTGCTGAATTAATAATGTTCAGTGTTTACCATGCGACACCACTGTAGCATACTACTCTGAAACATTATTTGTTGCTTATTGCATACGGTTTCACACACTACTCTTAAAAAAATAATAGCCAGTATGTGCTGTGTACTGGGCAGTAAACAGTAAGCAGTAGGTAAGCTAGTGTGCCATTCCGAACACATCCCATGTCCTGAAGCAACCTATGAAGTTTTATATCTTTGACCTAGTGGTCAAAAGCTATAACAAAATTTACAAATATGCTTACAGCCTTTTTGAATTTTGTCTGATGGCCATGAATGTAACCTTTTTTCTATTCCCTGTGTCCTACAGAATCCAGTTGTATACTGTATGGTTTTCAATGGTCGGTAATTTTGTCTGTCAGCCATTTTGATTTAGGTCAAAAACATACTTTTTCAAACAAAACAAGTTATCATATTTATGGGTTGTCAATGATTTTTCTTAAAATCATTAACAAATGTCTTCAATTATTTTATTTTTTTTAACTTGTATGATTCTCCTTGCCATGCTTGCCTAGCTCCTTATTTTGTTCTGTTTATCCTGCTGTGCTTGACCCCTTAATTGCTGCTTGCAGCTATATTTGTGTATTAAAGCTTTGACCACACATATCACATCTGGAGTTACATATCATTCAGTTGTTACCAGCATGTGCAGTGCAGTGCTTTGTATATTTAATCACTTTTGTGATCAAATTAAGACTATGCAGGGTATTGAGATTATTGTGTGATGCATATATAAATGTGCAGTAGCATATAAGCCAAAACTCACACACCTCAAATTATGTAAAAGGTCCAAGAAGAACATAAAAATGAAAATAAACCATCTAAACCCTGTCAAAGCCAGCAAATTCACGGTGGTCAAGGATTGACAGCTGTAGTACATCAGAAGTTTTGTCAGTATAATTATTCATGTAATGTTAGAGAGAGTGCTATGGTTTATACAAACACGCCCAAAGACAAAAGAAGTCAGAGACATAGATATGGAGAAAAACAGAAGGAAAAAGAAGAAGAAGAAACGTTGCTTACCACAGAAATGTAGCTGGGGCAGTTATGGAAATATGGAGTATTTTGCATCTGGATTATTGTACAACCTGCAATTTGCCTCAAATCCCTCAAATTAATAATAAACGTGAACTGCCCTGACAATAATTTAATGAAATAATGTGATTTTTTTTTTTCAAAAGCAGAGTAGCAAAGAAAACAAGCTGGTGTAAGCCACAAATTATAACAAAGGATTTAATCTTAATAAAGTAAACTGCCAGTTTAATGTGTCTCTAAACCAGGGGTGTCCAAACTCGGTCCTGGAGGGCTGGTGTCCTGCAGAGTTTAGCTCCAACCCTAATCAAACACACCTGAACCAGCTAATCAAGCTCTTGCTAGGCATGCTAGAAACTTCCCGGCAGGTGTGTTGAGGCAAGTTGGAGCTAAACTCCACAGGACACCGGCCCTCCAGGACCGAGTTTGGGCACCCCTGCTCTAAACAGACCACTTCAAAAAATCACTAGCTATAAAAGCCAGGAAGAACAAACTTGACCTGTGGCAGTATTAAATATTGATATTTGCTGTTGCAGATTCAGTGGGGAAACTTTATTTTGAGCAATGTCACATAGGTCAACCTTAAGGCTTAAGATCGTTCAGTGTGTAATAAAGGATTTCTGCAATACATGGTTGGATGAGTTTAGTGTGGAAGAACTTTACTGGCCTGCACAAAGCCTGAACTCAACCCCATCAAACATCTTTGGGATAAACTGGAATGGAGATTACAAGCCAGGCCTTCTCGTCCAACATCAGTTCCTGACCTCACAAATGCTCTGCTGGATGAATGGGGAAAAAATTCCCAAAGAAACTCTCCAAAAACTTGTGGAAAGCCTTCCCAGAAGAGTAGAAGCTACTATAGTCGCAAAGGGGGGACCAACTCCATATTAATGTCTACATTAGAATGCATAAAGTCCCTGTTGGTGTAACTGTCAGGTGTCCCCAAAGGAAGTTAAATTGGAATTACACGAAAATAGAATTTACGGCATTACAATTCAGAGAAATTCAACAGGTAAAGGTCTTATTGAGGTCTTATGAAGGAAAACGACCAGTCTGTGCACGAAACTGAACATTATTTATAACAGTATTACCTGTAATCCAAAGACTTTGATAAATGGTCTTGGAGCTCAAGTTTTCTGTCACATGATGATGTAAACAGAAATTATGTCAGCTCACATGTGATTTTGCTACAGTCATCATGGTACAGAAAGCTTGAGCTCCAGGACTGTTTGTCTAAGGTTAATTACAGCACAGCACGATAATGCACAGATTGATAATTTTGTGTTTCTTTCTTTTTCTTTCTTTCTTTTTTTTAAGTGATGGCACCATTGACTTGTATATTATGAATATTAAGGAATATGGGTTCAGCTAAAAATCTTTAGTGTTCTATTGAAGAAAGAGAGTAAATTAATGGCTAATTTTCATTTTTGCACGAACTACTGCTTTAATATGCATTTGAAATTCTGAAAAACACACAAAACCTTTGTCTGAATAAATTACATTTGACTTTTTAATGTTTTATTTCAAATTTTTAATCTATATTCAATATTGAACTCTAATACATAGCTCAAATCTAAAGAAAGAGCATAGGACACTGCCTTTTCCCAAACTTCTCTCCTCAACGAGTCCCCCTCTTTCTACTCCTTTTTTACCCCTGACTCAAGTCACTGAAAGTTCAGTTAGAAATGTCTATATGGATCATGATGAATATTTACAACTTAAGATAATTCTGTAGTCTTGTATAATCATTTCTCCTCTCCCCCAAAACCAGGTACAACACTTTGGGGAACATGAATAGACCCAACACAATTCCAAAAATATTTATATAGTCAATATTTACACTTCATTTGTTTTGGTTTGGGTATTTAAATGAAATTGCCAAAATAGTAATTGGGATTCTGTAATGTGACCATGCAGTGCTGTGTGAGTCTCCTGAGTCCTGCACCCAAACACACTGCTGTGTTTCGCAGCTGTCAGATATGCGTCTCTCACAACTTTGAGCAATTGATATTATGTATGAATGGTCTTTTAGCTGAATGTGCAATTGCCATGATACATTCTTACATGACACATAAATAAATAAATGTTATATCTGATTTACCTTACCTTCATTATCATTGTATTCTTCAAAATCATTGAGTAGAAAATTACGTGGAACATAATTACGTGGTGATACTGCAAATCTGTGTACAGTATACATTCGGTCAAACTGGAGGCACACGAATGAATGGAGCAGTAGGCACATTTTTCTGAGACCTCTTAATTTTTGTCAATCACTGACTTAACAAGTTGTATGAATTAGTTAACCCTGCAACCTCTGACTATTATCAGACTGGTGAGTTTGTGCCCATGAATAACCAGAATAATCAAATATCCAAATTAGAAACGGAACTAAACTGATAAATATCTCAGTCTAAATTTTAGAATTATTTGAAATCGCCGTTAGATTAAGCACATAGTTAGAATCAAATTGAAACAAAATTCTCACAAGTTAAGTGAATTTTACAGAAGTGGAAGTAAAAAACCTACATGCAGTGTACCTTCGCCCATGCAACTGGAATCCTTGCTCGAACCATTTTTTGGTCCTTACATGTTTATCTCTGTGAAGCTGCTTTGACATAATCTGTATTGTATAAATTGTTATAGAAATAAAGATGAAGACTTGAATCCCCCACCCCTGCAAAATTTTTATGCTTGTTAACTGGTCCTGAATGTTCACTAAGCTCTATCACTGAACCTGGTGTTAGCACAGGCCCAGCTCGCAGAGACACAGCCCTGCTTTTAGTGATAATGAATGACACCTGCTGGGTTATGATGCTTATTCTTCTTCTTGGTGTAACGCTGCTAGCAATGACAGGATGAGGCGGTTTCACCTGGCACTACAAGCATAAAGCTCTAGGCCCCTAGACCTGGCATGGACTACACTTTTTCTTTCCCCAGTTGGCACTAGTGTCAGATGTTCAGGCGGAGAGAGCCAAATCATACAGCTGGCAGTTATACCGATGGGATAAAAAGGCCCATGGAGGTTAACATGCACTCAGATGTTTGAGGTTATTGGCACACACAAATATTTATTTTAAATAAATATTTATTATTTATTAATACAATTTTAAATATTTCCATACAAAATGACAGATGAAACAGTAAAATGCAAATGTTATACAATAAGTAACCCTATAATTGAAACTGATTTTGATATTCTTCCATTTATTGGATGGGCTAGCACATTGACTGCAATGCATGCAGCTCATATTTTTAACAATGCTCAAAACTGTAGATCCTTCCCTGGACATTAGAGGACATCTTTACTGATCAGCAGGTTCAATATGGTTAGGGGTAAGTGCAGAGGTGGGCATTAAGGATAAGCACAAGTATGCATCCATTTACCGTATGATTTTATTAAATGCAATTATATACACTGATACTGTGTTATTATTGCATATTGTTTTAAAATATGCTCATGGCTGTAGCCAGGCTTTGAAAATTAGTGAGGTTCGGGGGGTACTGGGTGTTAAAGAATTGTGCTATAATAACCCCTAAAAATACAACTCATTATATACACTATAAACACTTTGGACTCTATCACACACCTGGCGCAATGTGGCGCCAGGCGCGATGCAAGTGTTTTTGCTAGTTTCAGCCTGACGCAGTTATCATTTTCACATCCTGCGCCACGCTGTTTAAATAGCAAATGCATTTGCGCCCATTTGTGCGCTCATGGGCGTGCTGGTCTGAAAACGAGGTGTGTTTAGGCGCATTGTTGGCGCATTGCTATTTTGAGGTAACTGAAATAGACCGCGCCATTGACCAACTAAAACCTGGTCTAAGGCCCTATCATACACACGGCACAATGCGGCGCCAGGCGCGACACACATGTTTTTTGCTAGTTTCAGCCCGATGCAGTTGTCATTTTCACGTCCTGCGCCACGTTGTTTAAATAGCAAATGCATTTGCGCCCATTTGTGCGCCCATGGGCGTGCTTGGTCTGAAAAGAGGTGTGTTCATGCACATTGTTGGAGCGTTGCTATTTTGAGGCAACTGAAATAGACTGCGCCATTGACCAACAAAAACCTGCTCTAAAGTCTGGCTCAATATTTTTTGTTTGTTATTTAAAGAGCGCGTTAGTAATATGCGCCTATAGGTGCGTACACTTTGCTTATTACACACACAGGGATGCGCAGCAGCACACAAACATCTTTAAAAATGAAAAATTAAAGGATTAAAATGTAAAAGATTATTATTGTGCACATAAATATAAAAATGCCTACATGTCATAATGGATAGTCTTTGCATGTATCAGAATTACGCGCACGAGCAGATCCGTTCCCTCACTAGAGAAGTGCTCCGTTTTTCCGCTTGCAAATTCCGCTGTGTAAATAGCGAATTCGCAATGGCGCGAGCGCAACTGGCTTTTAAAGGGAATGGGAGATGAAACTCTGATTGGTTTATGGCATGTTACGCCCAAAACACACCCATTACTCATTTACATTTAAATTTAGTCATTTAGCAGACGCTTTTGTCCAAAGCGACTTACAAATGAGGACAATAAAAGCAGTCAAAACTAACAAAAGAGCAACAATATATAAGTGCAAATGACAAGTCTCGGTTAGCCTAACGCAGTACACGTAGCAAGGTGTATATATATATATATATATATATATATATTATACACACACATAAACACACACACACACACAAAGAAAAACAAGTAGATAGAATAGAAAAAAATAGAAAGCTAGTGTTTGTTTGTTTTTTGTTGTTGTTTTTTAAATAAAAATATAAAAAATAAGATAAATATAGATAAAGTAGAATTAAAATAGAATAGAAAGTGCTAGAGTTAGA